>NC_083581.1:76992129-77292129 GCF_027579695.1 Neoarius graeffei | reverse complement strand
GGTATTGTCTGATTTCTGCCATGTCTATTCATGGATTTGTTGGTTGTGAAAACTGAGCAACCGGATACCAGGTGATCTATTGTTTTGTTAAACTTGTCACAGAAGCAACATTTAGGATTTGATTTTGTTCAGCCATAATAATATAATATGCATAATCCATCTATCCATTATCTGTAGCTGCTTATCCTGTTCTATAGGGTCGCAAGCGAGCTGGAGCCTATCCCAGCTGACTATGGGTGAGAGGCAGGGTACACCCTGGACAAGTCGCCGGATCATCACAGGGCTGACACAACCATTCACATTCACACCTACGCTCAATTTAGAGTCACCAGTTAACCTAACCTGCATGTCTTTGGACTGTGGGGGAAACCGGAGCACCCGGAGGAAACCCACGCGGACATGGAGAGAACATGCAAACTCTGCACAGAAAGGCCCTCACCGGCCACAGGGCTCGAACCCGGACCTTCTTGCTGTGAGGCGACGGCGCTAACCACTACACCACCGTGCCAATAATAATAATAATAAAAGAAGATGACTACAAGAACAACAACATTATTAGTTTTGTATGGTGTCACACCTCCAGATGAGCATCTCTAAGCCAGTTGTTAAAGGTGTCGCCTCCTTCCTGTGTAGTGTCGTCGCCCCCTGGCACTGCTGTTACTGGGCGATGCAACACTCAGTGGTCAGTGTCTTGTGGGGATTCCTGACATTTACAGCATACTGGGGACTCGATGTAGCCCCAATGGTGCAGACTGGCAGCTGTTCTGGCATGTCTTGATCTAAACCTGTTTGCTTGAGTCCACTGTCTTCTAGTTTGGTTGAGGAAGCCAAGTAGAGGATTGGTGGGGTCCTCTATTAGTTCTCCACCTCTGGGAACATTTTGGTTCCATTCCTCTCTCCAGGAAGTTTTGATGTTGAAGTTCTTGGTCTTATAGAAGGGTTTTCTTGATTTTAATCTTGAGGTGATAGGTGCTACTTGTATTATCTGTTTGAGTGGTATGGCACTTTGTGTTTGAGATGCGCGTGTCCACATGGTTTCTATCAGATTCCTTTTTAATAATTACATTTCAACACATTTTTCCACACACACTCATAAAACCTGTTCTATATCTATTGGGCATTCTAAAGTTTCAGATAATGATCTTGTGCTGTTGCTGGGTTTCAGTCATGTGACTTTTCTTTGTGGTTTTACCAGAAGTGAAATAGCTGGCGGTCTAAACGGCTGCCGTAGTGCAAACAACTAGCGATAACTTATCAGAGTACGCTCGTAATCTAGAAGCCACTGCTGGCTTTAGATATATTCAGAAGATTGCTATGTGCAGTGGAATCGACCCCTACAGTCTGGGAAAGAAGGATGTGTCATACGATCTCGAAAACTACCCTTCAGCCGAGTTCCCCGACATCTCGAACTATTTGGTGTTGCAGACGTCCTTCTACACCGCAAAACAGATGAAAGCGTGGAAGAGTATGGAGGCTTACAACTTTTTGTTTGTGGCTGGGTAAAGGACCTCGGTATCGAGTCGCTGCCGAATGAATCCTGGATTGTTTTTGCCCGTGTATGTTTTTTTTTTAAATTATTATTATTTTTTAAGCTTTTCGTTCACGTCTTTACAACAAAGTGCTGTAAGCTGAAGTGTAAACAAACAACAGTTGGCTTGATTCTCACTTGTGTTGGCTCTTATCTCTCAGCTAAATCATTCACAAAGATCATCAGAAACCCCTTTAAAGACCTGGATCTTAGTTAAACAAGACGGAGAAGTGATCACGGCGCATTGTAACTGTACGGCTGGGTCAGAATTTTGTCACAACCTTCATGCATATGGACTTTGTGAGGAGGAAACAAAGAAACAGCTGGGGACTTTAGCGCTTCGTGACTTAAAAAAAGAAAAAGTACCATAAAATAATGACACAGAGCAAGAAAAGTACCTGGAAAACACTAAGGACATACTGTAGCTGAGAGAGAAATACAAACTTTTCACCAAGTGATCACTGCAAACCCGAGCAGGCTTCGACTCGGCTCCCTTCGATTTCAGTCAGAGGTTCAAAAGCCACCTTTCTCCATGTCTTTTTGTGAAATCCTGTGTTCGTTCACCCTTTTTTATTAGTTCACGTGGAACCCTGAGGAAACTTTTATCAGTTTCACGGTTTGATCGATTCGAATGACCTAAAACAATGCAAGAGTAAGGCGTTTTTCATGCCAGCAATGCACCTTCTCCGTACAAATGCTTTGTCAACTGAGCTTTGGTCGACCACCAGCTAAAGTTTTGAATAACTAATGAGGCGGATGTGACATCATGTGAAACCCAGCAATATACAATTTAACAGACTACAACAGCTTGTCTAATAAAATCCTGATTTCTTCCTTGTCATGACCAAACAAACTACTGGTTTGTCTTTTTGAATTGGAATCTTTACATCACCTGTGCTTGTGCACCAGGTGAAGTCAGGTCAATCCCTTCCCCGTCTGTCCCTCTGAGTTACGTGTCAATCCTGAGATTGAGAGGGTGACCTCTGCTGCTCCTCGGACCTGCCTGATCCATCCTGATGCCCTACTTCTGGCTGGAGTCTCATCACATCGCTCCTGTGGAGGACGGCCCCATACGGACAGTCGAAAGTCACACTTGGAAGATGCTCTGGACTCTTACAGTAATGCGTCTATGGCTGAGGACTACAGTTGTCATGAACAATTTTGCACATCAGTGAAGAGTTTATAACATCAACGAAACTGACCATGTTAAAACTGTTATCATGCTATCTGTTATCACCATGAGTTATCTGTTATCAGATGAGGATGGGTTCCCTTTTGAGTCTGGTTCCTCTCGAGGTTTCTTCCTCATGTTGTCTGAGGGAGTTTTTCCTCACCACCATCGCCACAGGCTTCATCACTGGGGACAGATTGGGGATAAAATTAGCTCATGTTTAAAGTCAAGTCAAGTTTATTTGTAGAGCGCTTTTAACAATACACATTGGCACAAAGCAGCTTTACAGAATTTGAACGACTTAAAATATGAGCTAATTTTATCCCTAATCTATCCCCAATGAGCAAGCCTGTGGCGACGGCTGCAAGGAAAAACTCCCTCAGACGACATGAGGAAGAAACCTCGAGAGGAACCAGACTCAAAAGGGAACCCATCCTCATTTGGGCAACAACAGACAGCAGGACTATAATATTAACAGTTTTAACATGAAGTCAGTTTCGTTGATGCTATAAACCCCCCACCGACGGAAACCCAAGTGCAAACCGTTCACGACAACCGCAGTCCCAAAGTCACCAAGTCAACTGCAGTCCCCAGCCACAAAAGCACCACTGCAAGAGTCCAGAGTGTCCTCCAGGAGCGACCCCTAACTGTCCACATGGGGCCGCCATCCACAGGAGCGATGCGATGAGACTCCAACCAGACACAGGGCACCAGGATGGATCAGGCAGGTCTGAGGAGCAGAAGAGGTTCAGCATCTCGATCCCAGGATTGACATGTAACTCAGAGGGACAGATTGGGGGGGGGGGAGAAAACACAGGTTGTTGGGTATGCCCAATGTCACCTGAATAAGTAGGAACAGTATACATATTGCACTGAGTACAAGCAGGGACTCTGGCAACTAACTATGAGAGCATAACTAAAAGTGGAGAGCCAGAAGGTAACACAGGCATGAGGGGCCCCGGGACATAAAGCAGCAGCCACTACACCGTCAACAAACTCGAGTGAGCAAGCAAGTGGGGACTGACAGCATCCATACATCCCAGTTTACCAAAACACTCTGTCTGAGGATCCTCCAGATCTACACCTTTACCTCATAAACACCATTAACGCAAGGCTTGACTAAACAGATATGTTTTCAGCCGAGACTTAAACACTGAGACTGTGTCTGATTCCCGAACACTACTTGGAAGGCTGTTTAAAGTCATTAATTTTCTGTAAATCTGCTTTGCGACAATGTTTTATTATTAAAAGTGCTAAAGCAGGGCTTTTCAAAGTGTGGGGCGCGCCTCCCCTAGGGGGCACCAGAGTTCTTCGGGGGGGGCGCAACGTGAGGAAAAATAAACCAGAATAAGTTACTATTGTGGACATTTAGCGAACTTCAGCTAGCCTTTACCAGAGACAAAATGGATCGATTTTTAGTACCTAAAGCTACAGTGAGTGAGGAGACAGAGTCTGGGCCAAGCAAAAAAAGAAGGAAGTATGACCATGATTATTTAAAGTTTGGATTTTCATGGGGGGGCAGCACGGTGGTGTAGTGGTTAGCGCTGTCGCCTCACAGCAAGAAGGTCCGGGTTCGAGCCCCGTGGCCGGCGAGGACTTTCTGTGTGGAGTTTGCATGTTCTCCCCGTGTCCGCGTGGGTTTCCTCCGGGTGCTCCGGTTTCCCCCACAGTCCAAAGACATGCAGGTTAGGTTAACTGGTGACTCTAAATTGAGCGTAGGTGTGAATGTGAGTATGAATGGTTGTCTGTGTCTATGTGTCAGCCCTGTGATGACCTGGTGACTTGTCCAGGGTGTACCCCGCCTTTCGCCCGTAGTCAGCTGGGATAGGCTCCAGCTTGCCTGCGACCCTGTAGAACAGGATAAAGCGGCTAGAGATAATGAGATGATGAGATGAGATTTTCATGGACTGGATCTGAAGATGCTCCACTGCCACAGTGTGTTGTCTGCCAAGAGGTGCTAGCTAACGATGCTATGAGATGTTTAAAATGTGTAAAACAAGATGTTTTTTTAAAAAAAGCAAAGATGTTTAAAATATGTAAAAAATGTTTTTAAAAAGCACAGATGTTTAAAATGTGTAAAAAAAGAGGTTTTAAAAAGCACAGATGTTTAAAATGTGTAAAAAAAAAGGTTTAAAAAAAGCACAGATGTTTAAAATGTGTAAAAAAAGGTTAAAAAAAGCATAGATGTTTAAAATGTGTAAAAAAAAGGTTTAAAAAAAGCACAGATGTTTAAAATGTGTAAAAAAAAAGGTTTAAAAAAAGCACAGATGTTTAAAGTGTGTAAAAAAAGATGTTTTTAAAAAGCACAGATGCTTAAAATGTGTAAAAAAGAGTTTTTAAAAAGCACAGATGTTTAAAATGTGTAAAAAAAAGGTTTAAAAAAAGCACAGATGTTTAAAATGTGTAAAAAAAAAAGGTTTAAAAAAGCACAGATGTTTAAAATGTGTAAAAAAAAGGTTTAAAAAAAGCACAGATGTTTAAAATGTGTAAAAAAGATGTTTTTAAAAAGCACAGATGCTTAAAATGTGCAAAAAAGAGTTTTTAAAAAGCACAGATGTTTAAAATGTGTAAAAAAAAGGTTTAAAAAAAGCACAGATGTTTAAAATGTGTAAAAAAAAGGTTTAAAAAAGCACAGATGTTTAAAATGTGTAAAAAAAAAGGTTTAAAAAAAGCACAGATGTTTAAAATGTGTAAAAAAGATGTTTTTAAAAAGCACAGATGCTTAAAATGTGCAAAAAAGAGTTTTTAAAAAGCACAGATGTTTAAAATGTGTAAAAAAAAAAAGGTTTAAAAAAAGCACAGATGTTTAAAATGTGTAAAAAAGAGGTTTTAAAAAAGCACAGATGTTTAAAATGTGTAAAAAAAAAAAGGTTTAAAAAAAGCACAGATGTTTAAAATGTGTAAAAAAGAGGTTTTAAAAAAGCTCATATGTGTAAAAGAAAAAAATAAAAATGTGTACGACAACCATTTTTTTTAAATACGAATGGAACATTAAGTATAGCAACAATAAAAATAGTAAAGGGGGCGCTGTTGTTTATTTGCTCTCTGGGGGGCGCTGACTCTCCCACACTGAAACCCCTGCGCTAAAGAAATAAACTCGGAACAATAACACTCACACATGAAAGAAAAAAACATTCCTGTTGCGCCCGCCGTCCAATCATATCTCTCGCCGTTACTCAGACTCCTCCCCGTGTGCGCGGCTAATTTGCATATCCTCCACGCAGCCCCTCCCACCTTCCCCTCCCCTCCTCGAGTGCGCGCTGTGTGTGTGTGTGTTCCTAGTGCTCCGGGAGCGCGCGCAGCAGTGTGAGTTCAGGATCATGAAGAACATGACGTTCCGGCGTGTGAAGGACAGCAGGACCGGGACCGGCAGCGGGGACATTTACTTCTCATCCTCCAGGTCGGATAGTTACAGAAGCATGGATTCACCTTCAGGCTCGGGGGACGTTTACAATTATAAAAGCCTGGTGTACTCTGGAGGAACCTTACCCAGGAACTTTAAGAAGGTAACACAGGAGCTTGCTTTTTCTTAAGAACTTTTTTTTGCTCAGGTGAACCTCTTCATCCTCACTGGAGATCTTAAACAAGTAATACAGGTGATCAGTTTTGTCAAACTATAATAAAATAATCTTTATGAGCCCTTTCTAAGGCCACCAGCACGAGCCCTGGGTCTGGAAACCCTTAATAATAATAATAATAATAATAATAATAATCTAGGTTATTTAATTAAGAAAAACAGCTTGTTTTTTAAGTGTTAAATTGTGAATAATATGGATTTGAAATTCATAGCTTTTATGTTCTAAAAAGTTCAAAACGCAATGATAATAATAATAATAATAATAATAATAATAACTGATTAGTCTATTGTACAGCCTCCATCTTGGTAATTAGGGCGCGTGCAAATGTCCTGCTTAATTAGATCAGATGGGCCAACAGGCGCGCGCGCGCTCAAACCGATTAGAACTCTCTGTATCGGCACATCACAGGCCACGTGTTTGAGGCACTTATTTATTTATTTATTAGCTTTTTTCCCTTTATTTTTCTCCTCCGTCTGAGTTTTAGTGGCATTAAAGAACTGCGCTTGCCGTAAACTCGGCTCTTTCTCACCTGCATCCGGCTGCGCGAGACATTCACACCTGCTTTACTATTTGCATACGTTGGCAGCATCTGAGCATCCTGTCCACCCCCCTCCACCCTTACCCACCTTTACCCACTTCACAAAGATCACACAAGTTTACTCAAGTCTTAGATATGATGCATGGAATCACAACAGGCGGTTAGGTGCAGAGCATTTTTTTAACATAGTTACTGGGAGACCAAATGGTCTCCTTGTTAATTAATTGCAACTGATTGAACCAAACGATAAGACATAACTTGGTTTAAAATTTGGTCTCCCAGTGAAGCTGGTTTGGCATTGACTAGGAGATTGGCCAAATGGTCTCCCAGTGGCCAGATTTGGTCTCCTAGTCAATGCCAAACCAGCTTCACTGGAAGACCGAATTTTAAACCAAGTTATGTCTTATCGTTTGGTTCAATCAGTTGCAATTAATTAACCAAATACCATGTAAGTATACATTTAACAAGGAAAACGAAGCTCTATGTTTTTTTTTATATATATACAAGATCATGTTGGTTAACTAAAATTTGGTTACTGAGATGGCTGATGTCAGAATCCGATGTCATTACTGTGTAACTTTGTGTCTTTGACATAACATTTGTGCTTGGTAATTGCTCTTGATAGCTGTGTAGTCACTGTAGTGTGTTTGTCTGGATGGTGATTGGTGAACCACTTTGCATCACAGAATTATGGACTCTGGGGCCTGTGATTGTATTGCCCAGACCAGTTGGTCTCCTAGTGGAAAATCCTTAAAAAAATGCTCTGGTTAGGTGCCTTGCTCAAGGGCACTTCAGCCATTCCTACTGGTCCAGGGAATTGAACCAGCAACCTTTTGGTCCCATACCATTAGGCCATGGCTTCTCCATACGTTCCTAACATTTTATGTTTTCTTTCAAGGGTTGCAGTTTGACTCTGCACTGCTGAATTAAGGTGAAATCTGGTTGCTTGGTTCGTTGAGAACTTTCAAAGTGTATGATGTGTGTAGGTTTGCATCTGGTTAAACTTTTTTTTTTTTAAGCTTGTGATGTCGTTGCTCGTTATTGCTTTGGCAGCTAAGTATGCAAGTCAAGTAAATTACTTTTTTTTTTTTTTATAGTACGTTTTGAAGATGAGTGTTGATTCATGTGCTGCATGATAAAATGTTGATTTAAAAGGAGGGAGGGAGGCTCTACAAGAGATGATCCAGGACTGAAATGTTTTGTTCTGCACTCATACTGGATGTATTTTTCATCTGGAAATGTGGATATGTGCCTTTTTAAAAAAAATTAAGGCAAGTATTTTTTTTTTTTAAATTCTAGCATTAAAGGTTATAATGATGATTTGCACCTCTCTGGTGCAGAAGGTGTACACTTGAGGGTGATGAAGCTGGTAGCCAGAAGGCCTCCTGCTTGGGTTGGGAGGGGAACCTTCTCTGAGAGCATGGAGCGTTCAAAATCAAATGGTTGAATGATCTTAAAGCTCCAGAGGTAGAAAAGGGGTGAAGAGAAGGTCAGGGGTGTCAGGAGATTTTAATGAGAAAATTACTTCTCTCCATTCATTGTCAGGAATGCTCGGCGTGTAAACCTGAACCGCTTTAGATTTAAAGCGTTTTACTCCTTCGAAGGATGATGGCTTTTAAATCTCCCAGGTTTGCACTCCGTCAGAAAGCATGACGGGCCTCGAGTTTCACAACTTGACACAGTCAGATTTTTGACTCATGAGGACTGTTCATCTCTTGAATGAGTCTCTGGTGTATTAACTGAGAAACTGGTGTCATTTCCAAGCTTGAAGAGCTATTTGCGTGGTTGCTCATTTGGCTTTTACACATATGGAAGAGTGTTCATGCTCAGCCATGGTGTTGGTGCCCTTACACCCTCCTGTTTGGACCACCCACACACGAGTCCTGACCAAAGCTTTGACCCCAAGCTCATTTGACGCACTGTAAGCAGTAAGTAGCCTGTATGACAATGGACCCCCTCTGTGTGGCTGCTCTGTGACCGTGTTCTGAAATTGTCTGTTTGCGTCATTTGGTAATATTAGTTTCGTCATTACTGTGACTGTGGGTCAGTATGGCTGCCCAAGTGACCAGATCCGGATCTCAAGCCTGAACGCTCCAGTGTGTTTTCGTTATTTGTCAGATAATTGACCATGACTACTGCTTCCGTAGAGATTTAAATCCATCCACCTAATCGTGCTGCATGATCGTGAGCAAGCGTGACCGGAGACTCCCAGATTACAAAAGAAGGTTTGATGTGAACCACTGAAGGGTTTCTCCATAAATCAAACTTGAGCTTTATTGTAGCCGGTGGTATTTATATTCAAAAGGTGAGGTGACTTGAGTAAAGCCAAGGGTGCTGCTTCTGTATCCATCAGTCATCAACACATTACGTTTTTGAGCGTTTATAACCAGAAAGTGGCTTATACAAAAACGTTCAGTGACATGTGGTTTGTTAGGTTCGGATGAACTCCTCCTAATGAGTAAGTGCTCAGTAAATAGCAGGAAAGCTCGTGTGTATCTTCTTCTCCTGGTAGTGCTCATGCCCTGTAAGAACCAGGTCACAAAAGCAGCTTAGCTGATAAGGAAGTTTATAGAAAATGGCAATATCAGTTAACCAGCTAATGTTGGCACATAATGATCACTTTATTTATTCTATCAACATTCACTGGATATGAGCACTCGCACGCTCCGATTGGCTACTCTACTACTAGCATATCAGCTCATATACCATGAGTAGAGAAAAACAAAATGGTGGAACATGTTGCTGAACCAACGGAGGATGAAATAAAAACTCGACTCTAAAACAAAACCCCCAAAAATACAAAAAAGCAACAAAATATGGAATGAAAGTATTTCACAGTAAGAGCATATCTTTTTAATATTTTTCAATAATTATCGCTCCTGTCATTTCGCCGATTTGTTTACATTCTAAGCAGAAATGATTTTGTTGGGCGTTTTGTAAAAAATGTTATTTATCGAATTTGCCAAAAACAAACACATGTTCTGTTTCTCAAAATCCAGTGACTGTGGATAGAATAAAAGTTATTCCACTCAATCTCATCATATACCTCTTTTCCACCAAATCAGTTCCAGGGCTGGTTTGGGGCCAGTGCTGGTGCTGGTTCACAACTCGTTCAACTTGCGAGCCAGCTGAGAACCAGTTTGCTTTTCCATAGCTCGCAGTGCTAAGGGAAGCCACGTCAGTTACGTCGCTGTATACCTCAGTTACGTTGCTACATTTGCATAAACCTTGGCGCGAATATCGAAGCAAAAACATGGAAGAAGCAGCAACAACAACAATAATAATGGCTGACTTCGCGTTTGTACAGCTGCTGCTTCTCGTCGCTTAAAAATGATCTTTTGCGGTCTTATGGTTGTTGGTCTTAACAACTCCCCCCCCCCCCCCCCCCCGGGCTGACGTAAGCGGTTCTTTCCTCTGGCCCAGCAGAGAGTTGGTGCTAGCCTGGAACCGGTTTTTCTGGCCCCAGAGCCAGTTCTTTGTCAGTGGAAACAGAAAACCTGGTTCCAAACTAAGCACTGGCCCCGAACCAGCCCTGGAACTGCTTTGGTGGAAAAGGGGCAATACACGGCTTATAGACAACTATCGGCTCATGTACGACTTGATTTCATGGAATAACTGTTCAATCGATTCAACATGAGTGAACTAAATGAGTTTGTGTGCGTTTTTAAATACATCTGTATCACAAACTATACTGTTTTTGTTTTAACTGCAAGCTGACTCCGAAATAGTTGTGTATATAATGCGTGTTTTCTCCTTCGTGTATATGTACAAGGGTAAGCCATGGCTTAAAGGTTGGAGAAGCAACTTTGGGACTGAAAGGTCACTAGTTCAGTTCCCTGAACCAGCAGGAATGGCTGAAGAGTCCTTGAGCAAGGCACCAAACCCCAAGAGTGGGCATGTCCGGGTCTTGGATAGGAGCGCCTGATAAATACCTGTAATGTAATGTGAAAACTATTAAATTGCACAACAGGTGTCACTTTTAAGACCCGAAGGACTTAAAAACAGTGGCCAAGACCCGATGTCTGTCTAAATGTGTGCGAGATCAGATTTGGCGTAAAGGAACAGTCGCCCGTTATGAAAAGTCTACTGTAATCCACCTCCTACACCCAAACCAGCCTCCAGGCCACAACAGTGTATTGTGTGTTGCAGATTTGCCCCCCTCCCACCCTCCCTCCCCTTATAACCACCCCCAAGGGAGCCTCTGGGCCACTTGGAAATAAATGAAGTCATTGAAGTCCATTCTCCAAGTGTATGGAAAATAAAGAAAGGCACAGTTTTACTCGGCCAGAAGGGCTCGGGGTACAAAGTACACTTTCACTGGAACGGCCATTGAAGGTGAAACGGGGTGAATTGACTTCAGTGCAAACAGACAGAACACAGAGGTGTACACTCGCAGCTCCTTCACACACCAGAGGCCTGGGTGGGTCTCGTGTGGATTTGGCTCTTACCTCAATGCTGTTATTGTGCTGAGATGCAAGCAGCTCGTTGCCTACACACACACACACACACACACACACACACACACACACCAGTGTGCATGCATGTGTCAGACTGATGGGTCACTGCGGCCCATCGGTTTCAGCAACCACCAAAAAAACACATCTCTAACTTCACAAAACTGGAGGAAGTTGATGAAATGGTGAGAGCCGGCGGGCAGACACACATTTCAAGTTTGATCTGTTTGTATGATCTGTACCTACCGAGACACAAGTGCACTCTGGACTTTCAGGGATTTTTGGATGATTTGCCCTCCTCGTCCTTATCCTCCTTACTTGTCCTACATGTTGATCTTAATAGCAAAAGTGGTTTGTTTGTTTTTTTTTTTCTTCCTCTTCTTCCTCCCCTTCTTCTTATAAACTTGTCCCTAGTGACACTTTTGACACCAAAAATAAGCTTTGTTTGAATTTGGTTATTGTCTCACTATAATCCCCCTCTTTTCTTTCTTTCTTTCTTTCTCAGAACGCGGGATTACAGAAGTGGAAGCCCCTCACGCTACCACCAGAGCCGGAAAGGTACTTCTTTTCCATCACCTACTTTTTCTCCTTTCTTGGTTTCACTTTTTAAGCATCATGCTTCGATTGTCTGGATGCGTCAGAATCATTTCCCCCAAACTTTTGTCAGATTCACAAAACATTTCATCATAGTCATCATGAGACTTGTCTGGCCGTTTCAAACGCACGCGCGATAAGGTTTGCTTTAATGGCAAAATAACGATCAGTGGTGTGGCGTGACGACAACTGAGGCTACTGTTACCACCAGCATGTCCTCATATACCAGTCATTTGCAACTTTTTTTTTTTTTCCGTTTAGTTACATTTAATGTTGTGGAACATCATGATAATTTAGTTCCTGTTTTGAATTTGGTTGAAATGGCTATACATAGTCGTTCCCTCTTTAGCCCATTTTTTTTTCTTTTTTTCTTCTCTGGGGACTCCTTCTGTAAATACTAAATAAATACACTACTGTTCAAAAGTTTGGGGTCACTTTGTGAAGATCACTTTAAACTAATCAGAAATCCACTCTATACATTGCTAATGTGGTAAATGACTATTCTAGCTGCAAATGTCTGGTTTTTGGTGCAATATCTCCATAGGTGTATAGATAGTTTTCACTGACGTCACGGCATTCCGTGGAACGCCCCCCAGCTGCCATCTTGGAGGGCAAACAAAACGGACCATCGCCACTACCGGCTACGTTATCTCGGACGAATTTATGAAGTTATATAGTCAGTTTTCTAAAATAAAGATCAATGTCGGCAAAATCAAGCAGACAGAAGTATATAGATGCATTAGACGACATCTCACGACAACGGTGTGCAGCCAAACTGGCCTTGATTGGGGGAATTGACCCCTACGAAGTGAACAAAGATGCATTTTCAAGTGACTATGCAGGGCTGCCAAAGCCTGAAACTGACTTCATCAAACTTTAAAGGCTGTCTGATATATACAACTTTATATATTCACAGCGCGGCTTTTGGCGGATGCCGCCTGAATCGCGCAGATCTGTTTTTTTTTGGGGGGGGGGGGGGCGTTGGAGTGTCTGATTATAATTTCAAAGTAAATTCTGTATTAAAATTACTAAATAAGCAAATCCGTTACAGTCCATGAAACAGGAAGTATAAGGATGAGAAAAAAACAGTTTAAATCACAAAGCTGCGCACGTTTGCGCAGTCCTGCACACCGCTCGGGCTGCGCAAATGTGCGCAGCTTCCCGATTTAAACTGTTTTTTTTTCTCATCCTTATACTTCCTGTTTCATGGACTGTAAACAACCCCCCCCCCCCCCCCCCCCCCCCCAAAAAAAAAAACAAAAACGGATCTGCACGATTCAGGCGGCATCCGCCAAAAGGCGCGCTGTTTGCAACCCAAACACAAATCAAATCATACAGAATAGACCTAAAATGTTTTTCAAAAATGACCCTTGCATGAGTGAAGTGACAAGTTTCAAATAGAAACATGACAAACGGGCGATATTAAGTGTACATTACAATGTAAACGTACACTCAGCGGTTCCAGTTAGGCATCCTCCAGAGATTGTTCACATGATGTTTTGGTTTCCAAAAACAAACTTAAACACAATTGATTGTTTATTTAAACAACTTACCACTTATAAAATGATCGGAGCAGACTTTGCTGTGTTTGGAAGGCTGATGATCCTTGCGGTTGATTCTCGCAAGCCATAGATTTCTCCTTTGTATGCTGAGTTTCTTTGCTCGCCTTCGTGCTCCCGTACAGTGGGAATTCCATAAAAGCTCCGCTTGACTTCATCATCTGACCTATTACGACAGCCGTGAATACAACAGGTGTGCACCATTGCTAGCTTTAAATAGTAATGTAACTATAAATGTAAATAATGTATAAATGAATGTAACTTGCGCACTACAGTGTGTGCTCAGTGACCCGTACGGGAAGCTAGCCCTCCAAGATGGCCGCCACCAGGGAATCCCCGACTCTGTGACGTCATGTGAAAACTATCTATAGAGGCCCATTTCCAGCAACTCTCACTCCAGTGTTCTAATGGTACAATGTGTTTGCTCATTGCCTCAGAAGGCTAATGGATGATTAGAAAACCCTTGTACAATCATGTTAGCACAGCTGAAAACAGTTGAGCTCTTTAGAGAAGCTATAAAACTGACCTTCCTTTGAGCAGATTGAGTTTCTGGAGCATCACATTTGTGGGGTCGATTAAATGCTCAAAATGGCCAGAAAAACGTCTTGACTATATTTTCTATTCATTTTACAACTTATGGTGGGAAATAAAAGTGTGACTTTTCATGGAAAACACAAAATTGTCTGGGTGACCCCAAACTTTTGAACGGTAGTGTATCTCCATATAGAGGCTGTCCACACGGCAACGGGTTCAGGTGAATCTGATAAAATTGTTTATCGTTTCGGCCTGGCGTCCACACGGCACCGGCGTTTTGGGTGCCCCAAAATGAGAACGGGTTCCAGAGTGGAAAAATCTGGCAACGGCGCCGTTGCGAAGTCGTCTGGATGAGTAGAACGGATTTGTTTACGATGACGTCACAACCACATGACTAGAACAAGCAGCACTCTCGCTGTTTTGTATGAACCACTGCATTGCATTCACTTTTGTATCCAGCTTTTCTTTTAAATAAACAAGTAACTGAACCATTTCTTGAATTTCTTTTTTTTTTTTTATTGGATAAGACTGCTTTTCAAAATGTTCACACACAATATAAAAAGTTATATAAATTGTATAAAAATGCTTTTCAAAATGTTCACACACAATAAGAAAATTAAGTTATATAAAACTATGCACACAAACCTAATTTGTACACACAGAAGGCACGATTTCCTCGCGTAGTCGCAGCCATCTTCTTGTTGTTGTGTGTTTGTTCCTGTGAGTGCTTCACGCCGGGTAGAAGAAGGGGTTTATGCGCATGCGTCCTACTTCTGTAGTTCTGGTGTCTCCGATGGGACCGTCTTACAGCGCACGTAGAGGTATGGCATGTGTATTGCATCATTTTCAGCAAGCGTTGCGTTACCATATGTACCTGATATTTTACTGATCCGTTGCCCATGTGGACGCGATATATATATAATATATAATATTTTTAAATAAAATCTCATTGCCGTTGTCATGTGGATGTAGCCATAGAAAGCTTCACCTTGCATGTGACTAAACAAGACAGCATGTTAATCTGTTAATTACGTGGAATGTCTATTATGCAAGTTCCTGTGAATGAGTTGTTACTATAGAAACAAGCTATTCGAATGAGCGCATTTAATCACGTGGCTTGTGTTGATGTTCAGAAGGTGCTCAATCAGATTCAGGAATTCAGTAGTGCTGTGGTATAAAGTAGTTTATTCTATCCACGTTCACTGGATATGAGCAATTGTGCGATCTGATTGGCTGCTCTGCTACTAGGATATCAGTTCATATACTGTACGGAGAGAAAAACAAAATTGCGGAACATGTCGCTGAACCAACCGAGGACAAAATAAAAACTCCATTTGCAAACAAAACCCTAAAAAAAAAAAAAGCAACAAAATATGGAACGGAAGTGTTTGATGGTAAGGATGTATTTTTATTTTTCCCCCAAGAATTATCGCATTTTTCACAAATTGCTCCTGTCATTTTGCCAGCTTGTTTACATTCTTCATCTTTAAGCATTAAAATTTAATTTTAGACTGGCGCAAAAGTTTGAAAATTACAGGACTGAAATGTCCATGGAAGAATTGGGTATATCGCTATTCTATACCTTGGCAAGACGGCACTTTCTACAAAAAAAAACACTACTAAATTCGTGCTGCCATCGATAGGTTTTTAAGAAGTCCGCCTGAGCGGAAATGATTTTTTGTATAAAATTTATTTATTGAAGTTGAAAAAAAAATGCTCTTTCTCAAAATCCAGTGAATGTGGCTAGAATAAGTTATTCCACTCAATAGGGTATTAGGCAGAAAAAGAAATTTACCAGTCAAAAATAATATTTTATATAATCCTGATAAGCGCCGCAGGTGCGAAGACGAGCGCCGCAGGCGTGAAGTCCCTCTAGGGGGGTCTGGGGGCATGCCCCCCCAGAAAATTTTTGAAATTTAGACTTCATTTCCTGCATTCTAGGACATTTTCAGGGTGAAATGGCGTGTAATTTTTGATCAGAAATATTGCATATTTTTACTTTGTATTTTTTTCAGTTTCACTCCTGAATGTATCAGATGTATGTATGGTGTTTGATTTGGTAACAAAAGTGAAAAGAAAATAAACAACAATGAATTGTATATAATCTTTTGATCTAGTTACAGTATTTAATAAAAAAAAAACCCAACAGTATTCTATTTTACCATACCCCAATGAACCCCCCTTGTTAATCAATGTATCACACATACCTTTTCTGTCTTTTTGTGGAAAAACGAATCAGTTTTTGTCACATTCAATTTGGGGCGTTTGTTGGGATTCATCTTGATCCAGAAGAGTGAGTCAGCAAAAAAAAATGCGGTTCTCCCGCCAAGAAAGAGGAAACTACAACGCAGGGTGTTTGGCAATTTTCGACCAATCAGAATTCGCGATTTATTCAGTCCGCATGTTACAAGATTCAGTGCGGGCCAAAATGGCGGAAACGATGAAATATTCTGATTTTTCATTTCAAGTTTTCAGTATTTTTCGTATTAAACTGTGTTTCTTACGATTTGTAAATGATGGCGGAACCACACACGGACTGGCCATCGGGAGTAGCGGGAGTTTTCCCAGTGGGCCGGTGGTTCAGTGTGGGCCAGCGGAGAAAAAAAAAAAACAGTTGCGCGCTGGCCTTTAATATGATAAGCAATGTTAACAGTTTCTTTAACAAACTGTTAACATTGCTTATCATATTAAAGGCCAGCGCGCAACTGTTTTTTTTTTTTTTTTTTCTCCGCCGGCCCACGCTGAACCACCAGCCCACCGGGAAAACTCCCGCTACTCCCGATGGCCAGTCCGTGTGTGGGCGGAACATAACTGGATTTATCGGATGACATGTGGGCGAAAATTCATGTGCGAAAATTTTCGGCATTATCGTCCGTTTCAGTATCCGTCTGTGTGTATACTTGCCCGTTGAAATCGGCAATCGCCCGTCAAATTTACGGGTGGACGGGTCTCTGCCTAATACCTTACCACTCAATCTCATCATACATGGCTTATAGACAACTATCAGCTCATATACGACTTGATTTTGTGGAATAACTGTTAAATATTGAGAATCCTTTGTCATTCATGTATACCATCGAAAATCATATCTCCTCTAGAGAAGGATGACTTGCATATAGGTAACATGACTGTCAGACGAAGTTTGTTTGAATGTTATCCAGTTCCCCATGCACTCGGTGGACACTGACGCCTTTAGAAGCCATGAGAAAGAGGAAATGCGGTTTGATGAGAGCTGACCTTTCAGAAGGGCACACCCATGATTGTTTAGACCTAATCAAAACTCTCAGCCCTGTTTGTGTGTCTTTCATTGGTCTTTTTTTTTTGTTTTGTTTGTTTAGAGTACTGAAGTGCTGTGTAGAGTTCTGTATACGTAGCTATGCCAAATGACTGTTACATTTTGTGAAATCTGTATCCCGGTCAAAGTCAGCTTTGAAACCAGTTTACACTCTCAGAAAATAAAGTACGATGATGTACCTTTTGGGGTACAATGGCTGGTCACCCTTTAAGGTACTTATTTGTACCCTTTAGATACCGCTTGGGAACATGTCCCTTTCTGGCCCTAAAAAGGAATACGTAGTTACCTTGAGGTCCAATAATAAACCGGGGGGGTACATATTTAAATAATAATGGCTGGTGTTGAGTGGTCTATCAGATGTATTCCATTCAGCTACCATGATACTGAACGAGTCGCTGAATGGAATACATCTGATAGACCATGGGAAAAAAGCCAGATTATAATATTATTATTATTATTATTATTATTATACATACATGCACACGTTCCTTTTGGGTGTTCAACGTGTCTTTCTCTTTCAAAATTCTCTCAATCTTCCGTATTTAATGATGCAAACCTGGCGGCCATGTTTGTTTGTTTGTTTGTTTACAAATTGACACGCTCGCTAGCGCAGAAATTTTGCGTCTTGTTTTGACACCCATGCAATATCGTAAATCATATTCAACACTCATTCTCCATTGGGTAGAGTGACGCAATACACGTAGGATGAGCGATATGCTAACAGTATTGCATGCTATCAAACCAAATGAATAAAGCCCACTAGAAGGGAATAGAACACGTTTTTATTCCATCGAAAATGTGTCCTGTATGGATAATGGTGTATATTGTACCTTGGGGGACAGAAATTGACTTCTACTGTATCCTTATTTCTGATAGTGTAGAGATTTTTGGAGTCTTTTTTTATTGTTTTCATCGTTTGATCTCATGGCTTAGAGAAATGAACATGTAGCAGGACATGATTGGATACTAAACGGGAAACGATGACTATCTGATTTCATGTTGGACACCAAACGGAGGATCCTGATCTCGGTTAAACTTTTGCTATATCAGTTTAATAGTTAAGGAAACTAATCCAAAATTTGCCTTTGCAGGAAGACGGTCCTCCTGGAGAAGGAGGAAGATGAAGCGTTTGGCTTTGAGCTTCAGGTAAGAGGGTTTTCTTTGGGGAGGGTTGAACTGGATTTATTCACACAGTTCTCCAGAAAGGTATAGTGGCAGTTAGTTTAGTGCAAATTGGATTGAACATTAACTAAAACCAATCTAAACTGGTAGTGTTGTAGTTAGCCTAATGTTTGCTAGCTTGTTAGCAAAGTTGGATAATGTTTTTATGACCCAGGATGGCTTCATAACTTGGTTAGCCTAAGTTGAATAGTGGTTAGCTAGCTTAATGATGCAGTTAGCCTAATGTTTACTAGCTTGCTAAAAGACTTTTGTAGGCTATTTGATTTAATAACAAAATGATAGTTGACTTAATGTTAGCTCTGTTATCTATAATGCTGTGTTTGTGGCTTAGCTACAGT
The DNA here is from genome assembly GCF_027579695.1 of Neoarius graeffei. NCBI lineage: Eukaryota > Metazoa > Chordata > Actinopteri > Siluriformes > Ariidae > Neoarius > Neoarius graeffei. Next base: position 77,273,358 of record NC_083581.1, on the reverse strand, counting down.
TATTTCTTTTCTATTTTATTAGTTCTTTTATGTCCTGAAGATGATATATTTAAAGATTTGTCGTAATGTTTTCTGAAGAACCAACAGTCTGAGAAATGGGCTGTACTTCTTGAAAATCCTTTGTTCAAGGTTTTTAGCCTTGGTTCCCTCGTTTCTTCTTGCTGGCACACACTGTTCACCTCTGTTCCTTGGCAGTGTAGCTTTCCTCACTGTCTCCTCCTCTCCCTTTACAATACTCCCTCTGTGAGGGCTTGTCCTCTGAGCGTTTATGAAGACCTGCATCTATCGGTCACGGTCATGACACCATTATCTCACTGAGTGTATGCCAGATATTCGGTTTATATTTAGTGGTGAATGGTTTGGGTTATTGTAGGATGTTGGACCCCTCCTTTCCTGCTGTGGCCTGGTTCAGGATGTGACTTTGGGACACCGTGTGATGTTGAGCTTTAGGCTGGTTTTTAGTTGTTTAGGGGGGGAAAAAAACAGCACAATGGTATTTTCAGATCTTGTGATGTGTCCATGCCTTTGAGATGCCCCCAGAATGAATTTGGGATGTTTGGAAGTGCTTTATAATCAGCCTCAAATTTCATGTTGTACTTCAGAAAGAGCTTCACATTTCCGAGCATCTTCAGTCAGTATGATTCAGGTTTTTGGGATCTTGCGTCAACCGAAACGCTCTCGTTGATAGACTGAGAATTTCACTTGATCGGTTCGGAGATGTTTGTGGGCGAAATGAATTTCCCCTGTCTCGTTTCTGTGACGTTTTCAGGGCAGTTAATGCAATGAAATAAAGCAGAACTTTGTCACCTTTACTTCTTTCTATGACTCAGTTGAGTTTCGTGACACCCTCAGCTGCCACACGTGTTAACCTCAAGGCCATTGCTGGGGTTTGTGTAGGAAGCAATAGGTGAGACTTTTACTCATACCTCAGTCAGATAGTTGATGGGTTTTTTTTTTTCCTGAGAGTTTGTAAGCCCCATTTTCTACTGAAAGGAGTACTGTACTGTTTGGGTATTTCTGAAACTTCCCCTGCGAAAATTCTATAGAGTATAGTCTGTGTTTTCTCTGGTAACTACTTTGATCACACTGTAATACCATCGTGGTGCATCATAGAAACTGTTAATTACTTCTGTACTGTAACTAGGGAGATCCCTGCTGGTGCGACGGTACCTCAGGGTCAGTGTGGTTGTTGTACAGCTGGCCATAACATGGTTTTACTGTGGGTCCCCATGTTCTTGATATTGGGTTGATATTTTACATGAAAGAAGGAACCATAGTTTAGTTAATCTCTTCAGCATATTCTGGTTAAGGCTTTCCAAATAAGTACTATTCTGACTTAATGTTTGTTTATTGGGTTATAGATCAGTCTCAAGGCCACTGTACCCTCATGGTGGTCTCTGCTCGAGCCCTTGGTCTCAAGCCCATTTGGTCTCGGTCCCCTGTTGGCTCAAGCCTTGGGGCTCGTCTCAGGCTTTGCTATGATGGTCTTAACTACAGAATTATGTCCTTTTTTTTGGGACGGGCATGATATCATAGGTGCTCAACAAACCACCAGGTTAAAGGTCAGAATTTCCAAGTAAATAATTGTTAAAAGATGTGTTCATTTGAATTATGCTTTTATTCAAGCAAAGTATTGCAGATACCATGCAGGACAGTAAGCAAATCAGTCTAACAACCGTCTTGTTGATATAAAGACTGCTGTGTCCTCTGTGGGACGTTAACGTCTGCACCGTCCTACCAGAGCTGTTCGTTGGCACTGCAGTAGGAAGTAGCTTCAGTGTTTTGCATGTGGAAGTGCTACCAGTAATCTGCTGTAGCTCCTCTTCCTGTAGCAATATGTTTATCACCACATGTCTGGCTGTATCTCACTTCCTCCCTGTATAACTTTGGGAGTGTGAATAGATTGAAACTAAAACACAAACTCTCAATGGCTCATGGGGATGTGCTGAACCTTCCTGAATGGTCCTTCCTGAACATTCTGGTCCTCCTTGGTTCGTGTTATTGATCTGAACACAACTTGGCAGGGCTTCAGTTCTGGCCTCAGGATCTGCTTTTTTAACAGTATCCTGAAGAGTTTCTGTTCCTTACCAAAAGTCACTGCCACCGGTTGGGCAATAAACCTGTTGCTGCAAGACACATTTTCTTGCATTTCCCTAACCAGAAGAAGAAGAAATGTTTCGGACTGACGTGTTAAATGAGGAGGATGTCTGTATGATCAAGTGCTTGAGGTTGCTTACGACAGACTGGTGAAACTGTCACTTAGAATTTTGACCAAACCATGAGAAAAGTGTTGAGTGCAGCGTGTACTTTCAACCCCATGGTACTGTTAAAGAAATACTTACACAATTCTCCTTTTACAGCAAATGTAGTCAATCAGCCAAGGCAAGTTTTCTCTATTAATTACTTTTATATGAAGCCACTGTAGTGTAGCATTGTGCAAAGTCATGTTCAAATGATTACACCCTTGCCTCATTGGATGCAAATATTATTTGTGGATCTTTTATGAAACAGTGGAATAAATCAGATGGGACAGGGTGGCATAGTGGTGCAGCGGTTAGCACTGTCGCCTCACAGCAAGAAGGTTCTGGGTTCGAATCTCACGGCTGACGGGCCTTTCTGTGTGGAGTTTACATGTTCTCCCAGTGTCTGCATGGGTTTCCTCCCACTATTCAAAGACCTGCAGGTTCGGTAAAAATACCCAGCCACTGGGGGTTACACAAACCAGTGCGTACTTGGTGCCAATCCCAAGCCCGGATAGATTGGGTAGGGTTGTGTTTGGAAGGGCGTCTGGTGTAAAACCTATGCCAGATCAGATATGCAGATCCACTGTGCTGACACCTAATGAGAGCAGCTGAAAGAAGAATAAGAAGGGAATAAATCAGATGTGATAAGATTTCCAGACATTTCAGTCTGTTCCAGGCATTTCATCAAGTCACATGACTGTAATACTGCATGTACGTGGATTTACTTGTACTAGAAATTTAAGAACTTACTGGTAAGTTGGCTCGGAAGCACTGCTTTTCTGACCAGTCATCAAATCGCCATCTCCATGTCATTATTCTGCATTTTAACTTTTGTTCTGGTTGAGGCACTAATTAAAAGGGGGAGGTCATGGCCTAAAGGTTAGAGAAGCAGTTTTGGGATCAAAAGGTTGCTGGTTTGATTCCTAAGGCCAGCAGGAATGGCTGAAGTGCCCTTGAGCAAGGCACCGAACCCCCAGCTGCTCCTCAGGCTGCTCTGGGTGTGTTGTATGTTGCTCTGGATAAGATGAGTGTCTGGTAAATACCTGTAATGTTGAGCAGATTACATTAATTATTGCTGATAAAATCTCTTTCCTTGAATCAAATGCTAGTTTTTCAAGGTTGCTCCGTGAAAACATTTTATTTTTGTCAATAGGCTGTGAAATACAAAACTCAATTCGATCATTTGGAGCAGGTATAATTAAGTTATTCCACGAAATCGAGTTGGACATGAGCTGAGGGCTGTAAGCTGTGCATGAGAAGATTGAGTGGAATAACTGTTTTCTATCCACATGCTCTTCTCAAAATCCAGTGAATTTTTATTTTTTTGTATATTTAATTAAACACTTTTTTGCAAAATGTCTGACAAAATACATTCTGCTTAGAATGTAAACAAACCGGCGAAATGACAGGAGCAATTTGTGAAAAATATGGTGGCAATTCTCGAAAAGAAGAGCGATTCTTACCATGAAATACTTTTTATTCCATATTTTGTTGCTTTTGGTATTTTTTGGGGGGTTGTTTTCGAGTAGAGGTTTTATTTTGTCCTTGGTTGGTTCAGCAACACGCGCCGCCATTTTGTTTCTCTCTCTTCACAGTATATACGCTACTCACGGGGGGAGAATATGTCATCTCCTGATGACTCTTGTTTATTTTAGCTCTGCAACAGCTTTTTATTTTTTGTAAATGACACTGCCAGGCTGGAGAGTGTTAAAAACCACACAAGCATAATGAACAACGTTCTGCAGTTTGAAAAGGCCGTTTATATTTGTGCCTATACGCTTTTGTTTTTTACACGAGCCTCAGAGTTCAAGTGTGAAAGTAAAGAAGCACACTTCAGACGCAGAAACCTGTTTTTGGCTGAGGGAGCGCGAGAAAGACAATGTGTGAATTTCATTCATGAGCAATGGTGCGTCTTGAAATCGGCTCGTACGCGTCAGAAACCGGGTGTAAGGATGCCCTGTCGATCTCTGCGCTATAGGAAGCGTGTACGAGTTATAGTTTTGTTGGTGAAACTACAGTGGCCAGGCCCTTCACACCTTGATGCCAAACTTTCTTGTGTTTACATGCCTGATCTTTGTGTACGTTTCATTAAACTTCCTGTATGTTCTTGTGTGTTTGTTAGACGTATGGCCTGCACCACCAGGATGAGAACTCTGTGGAGATGTGTACGTTTGTCTGCAAAGTCCATGAAGACAGTCCAGCTAAGCTCGCCGGCCTTAAAATGGGTAGGTGTGTGTGTATACACAGGACGTTAACACGTCTCCCACTGTGTTTGGTTCAGCTGTTTAGTTCTAAACTGGTATTTGACACCTGGATACAAAATGACAGTAATAAGACGGAAGGACCAGGAAAGATAAAAGACTGAAATATGCACATGACTAATTTTCAGGGCTTGTGCAAGAGCAGACACACTTTTATACCAAAATTTTATAATTTATAAATTATAAAATTATAAATTGGCTAAATTTCCTCTGGTGGAGAAACAGCACTGTTGGGGAACGTAAGCAGGTTTGCTTTGTGTTGTTCCCCAGCAGCCTCCTGTCACTGTGTCAACACCAGAGCAGATGCCTGTCAGCCTTCTGTTTAGGGAAAGGCAAATATCCCCAACGTGTGTTACCTGTTTTTTCAGTCAACAAGCCCTGGGGCAGTCTGGTAGTAATGTCACATGGAGTTCAGGACTTCACCTGTCACGCACTGAAGCCGGATGCTGTCGCTCGGACCAGCTTGGCTTCTCCATAAACACAAATTTCTTCATCTTTTATTACCTCCGCCAAGGAGGTTACGTTTTCGGTAGCGTTGGTTTGTTTGTTGGTTTGTCTGTTAGCAACATTACGGAAAAAGTTATGAACGGATTGCTCTGAAATTTTTTCCAGAGGTGTTACTTGGGCACAAGTAACAATCCATTTTAAATTTTGGCGGTGATCCGGATCACCGTCTGGATCCCGGAATTTTTTTAAAGGATTCTTGGCGGAGGTCTGCGCTCTGAGTGCTTTTCTAGTTCTTAATAATGAATTCAACTTATTTAAGATTAGCCCTGAACACTAGCTCGGTGAACAAAACTATTTTTGATGGTGTTTTTACAAAAGGTCCAAAGATACTTCTTACAAAAAAGTCAAATGACTTCCTAACTACTGTTTAACAGTTATTCCACGAAATCGAGTCGTACATGAGCTGATAGTCGGTTGTAATCTGTGTACGACGAGATTGAGTGGAATAACTATTTTATTCTATCCACATTCACTGGATTTTGAGAAACAGCATTTATTTATTTATTTATTTATTTAGCAAATTCGATAAAGACTCTTGTACAAAACGTCAGACAAAATCGTTTCGGCTTAGAATGTAAACAAACCGGCAAAATGACAGGAGCAATTTGTGAAAAAAATATAAAATAAATTATTTATAATATACTACACTTCTGTAGGGGTTTTTTTGGCGGTTGGCAAACCAACTTAAAGGTGCATTACTGCCACTGACTGGGCTGAGTGTGGAACAGGAGATATTGGTGGTGGGGGGACTATATTCTTTTAGCTAGTTTGGTTTCTTTTAAAAACTTTTTTTAATTGGGTTTGGGGGAAAGTTTTTATTTTGTCCTCGGTTGGTTCAGCAATACACTCCGCCAATTTATTTTTCTCTACTCACGGCATATGAGCTGATATCCGGGTAGTAGAGTAGCCAATCGGAGCACGCGATTGCTCATATCCGGTGAATGTGGATGGAATAAAGTCTCTTATGCTCTCAGCCCCGTCTCGTGTGTTTTACATGAGCGGAATGAAGGTTAGTTGAACACTTAAGCCTGTTGCGTCCTTCACGTTGTTGTGCACATACTTGTGATTTTATATAATTATAGTTATCCTGTAATTAGATTTTACTTTCACAACATGTCGTGACTAAAATATGAGCAGGATGGTAAACACACAGAGCTGTTTATCAACACTGCACAATAAATTTCTGTTAAAGTTCAAAGGAAAGACATCTACGGTATGATTATAGAAAGCAATCACTGAGGCACTTATAGGACCAATCAGAAGTCTGGACACGCCTCCTAATTCAATGTGTTTTTTTTTAAATTGTCACTTCACGTCTTAGTCATGATGGATGTCATTTTCTCTTTACTTAATTGTTCGGTTCTTGACGTAATATGGATTACTATAGTTGTGGAAGAGGGCCATTTTTATTTATTTATTTAGTTATTTTTTACTGTTTGATCTCAAACGCATTAAGAAGGTAAGAAACTTTTGATGAGAGACAGTTATTAATTGAAAAGCATTCCAGGTGATGACCGCATGAAGCTGGTTAAGATGATGACAGTACAGGTAGTCGTCGACTTGCGACTTACGACCGATCGACTTTACGACCGTCTGGTTATGACTGGCAAGTGTTTCCCAGCTGAGCGTACGACAGTTTCCGCCCCAGCTCCCGGCAGCACCTCTCGCCGCGTACAGCAGTTTCCGCCCCAGCTCCAGGCACATGCGCAGTCTCTCTCGCCCTCCCTCGCGCACTCCGTCATACAGTTTCCGCCCCAGCTCCTGGTTTATGAAACGAGCAAATCCTCCCGCCAGCCCGAGCGCTGCAACAGCTGATGACGCAGACGACCCACAGCTAAGCACCAGTGACGTCAGCGGTCACTAAATTTTGTATTTTGCTATGTTTTGCATTTGTATTTTGGTATGTTTCAAACTGAAATGTTTTCTATTTTTCACACCTGTATTTCGTATTTTTTGTTTTGCACATGTTAAACGAATTGTACTGTACGCAGTGTCGTATGCAGTGTTTGACTTAAACCAAATAATGAGCCAAGGTAATGAAATAAGAAAATGTTGATAAAATAAGACTAAGATGATTACAATATCATTACACATCACAATATACTTGCGTTCATTTAACATAGGCCGACTTACGACCAGATCGGTTTATGACCGGTCAGTCGTAATCAAACGCAGTCGGAAGTCGACGACTACCTGTAGTGTGTAGAGCATCAAGGTAAACACTGGATACGCTGAAGAATCTAAAATATCAAGCTTTTTTTAATTAAAAAAAAAAACCCACACAATTCCATTTATTATGACCCGTATGATCCCGTGCGTGCTGCTTTAAAAACCGTTGGGAAAAGTCATGTGACTGGGCAGATACAGATTTGGAAAAACCCATATGTGGCCCCTGGACCAGTTTCCTTCACTCCTGTCATCTTCATTTTGCTCTGAATTGTTGCTAGTGTCGCGTCCATTATTCCAAAAAAAAGACGTTTTATCGAATCCTCATCATCAGATGAAGATTGAACTGACTCCACTCAGCTTTGATTTGAAAACAAAGTTCTTTTGTGTAGACTTGATCGGTTTGTATTGTTGTCTCCATGAGCTGACCCGAGTTTGAACCGAATTTTACTAATGATCTCTTAAAATCATTTTGATTTCGAGAGAACAGTAAAGTCAGGTGTGTTTTATAGAATTCAAACTGTTATTTCAAACTTGTCCAAAGGTGATTCAGCATGTAAACAGTTTGCTGTCAATCAAATAAAAATTGATTGGTTTGTTTCTCACACACCATTCGTTTTCCACAGTGTCTGTTCGTGAAAAAAAGGTCACGTGATGAAATGCTTACTGACTGAGGTCGGGCCGGACAGGGAAATATTTGGCTCTTTGTCATTTGTACGGACTTTGCTGCGCTCGGTCCGTACGGCATGACCTCGAGCTAAATATTTTCCCATCCAGCCGTCCCAGTCAATCAGTACATACCATGTTCCAGATGTTATTTCATAGATCTGATCTGTTCAGTTTTGTTCTTCGGTGTAGAAAATACAAACTGCAGAAAAACTTATGAATAACTAGAGAAGGGGTGTACAAACATTTTTGACCGGTACTAAGCTCAAGGTTTCTTTACAGCAGCAGCTCTTGAAAATATGCCCAGAAATGAGGGGGTGAGACTTGAGATGGCATAAACTGTTTTGAGGAAGTGTAAGCATCTTTAGTGTGTATGTGTTTGTACCATCAGCAGAAAATGAATCACAAGTGCAGAAGTAGTGTCGGGGTGAGTCAGGATCGTCCCGAGGGCAATAAAAAAAAAACAACCCTTTGACTGGCTGCATGATTACATGGGATTGTGAAATCTAACTATTAATCAAAATCACTTCAAATAATCATCAGACTTTATTTTAAAAAAAAAAAAGAGATATAAATTCCAGTGTGTGTGTGTGGTCATCTTATTAACGATGTTACAGAAGCTCAGCTCACTTTTTGTTTTCTATAAACATGTTCCAGTATTTGAACCCACTGATGTAAGAGTTGATGTGGTGTGCTGGTTCTGATATGTGCAGTCTCTGTCTTTAATCATCTTTGGGAAGGAAACCCATTCTGGTCTGTCTAGTCGGGGATCAGTTAATGTAAACCAAGAACATTTATGAGATTAAAACAAACTGCTGTGAAGCAGCTTGCCTCACATGGCTGCCAGTTTCAATTCCGACATTCTCTGCATGCTTTGTGCTATTGTCCTCCTCGGCCTTCCTTTCAGAACATCATGACCTCATCAGGCTTGAAAGGCAATCGGATGTTATATCTCAATCTTCGAAACTTGTGTGTGTGTATAAAGTAAGATGATCTCTCAAAACAGCACCTGAAGAGACTTTTTGGTATTTAAACTGAGTAGAGGGAATTTGCGAGGAGGAAAACCGGTTTCAGGTGCTGGATACTTGACGTATGCGCGTGTACACGTTCATTAAAATGTCTTAAGGCTCCGAAAACCACAAAGTGAGCTGCTTTTGGATGTCATTCAAGCTGTGAATTCTTGCTGTGACTTCTGTGACTGAACCAACCAGATGAGATTTTCTTTTACAGTTGTTTAAAAGGTGGGGTGTGTGTGAGAGAGCGAGAAAGCACCTCAGGCCCTGTTTTTAAAATATGCGTCTCAATCAGAATAATTGAGCATCACTTCCTGCTTGTCAGTCATGTTTACTGTAAATTAAGAAATTGTGCTAGCTTCCAGGTGGACTAGCAGTCTTATTGGGGGGTCCTTTTTTTTTTTTTAAAAAAAGCTGTTGACAAATATGTTCCTCATTAGCTAGCTATAACGATGTTCAATGATTTTCAGTGGCCAAAAACCTAACTCATCTCAGTGTGAGCTAAAATGCATGTATTGTCATGGCAAGGATAATGATGTACTTCTAGTCACATGAAGCCAGCCAGCTGTATCACAGGGCAGCATAACACCAAAGCTATCTGCCCTCTTCCACATGCATCATCTCATCAACTTGCATAATTAGTTACTTTCAGTGCAATGGACAGGAAAGAGTGAGCGTCCCATCAGGAGACCGTGGCCAATCCTGGCTCCCGGTCATGAACAGCTGTATGAGTATACTTCAAAAAGTTCTCGGCCTCACCCAGAAATGAGGGGCCTAACTTGCGTTTTGGGGTGTAACCACACTCTTGTATCGCTGTCCAGAAAAACTCAAATGAAAGAAGTGATCAAAGGGGAAAAAAAAAGAGGAAAGAGAACTTCAAGCTGGCATGGTGTTGCTCCTCCAGGACACCATGATGCATGCAGCCGGTGATGGGCAGAAGCAGCCGAATGTGGCTTTGAACTGTTGCCTTGTGCATCTTGCTCACACGACCTGACTTCAGTTTCCCCAAACTGAAATCCTACTCTCATGGTTGCCATTTTCAGAGTGCTGATGAAGTCATCCATGCTGTTCAGGACGATCTGGAGGCTCAACGTGTGACCTTGTTTAGTGAACGGATAGCGAAGCTTCAACGTCAGTGGACTGAGTGCATTGAAGGAGACCGTGTAGAAAAATAATGCACAAATTTAAACATCACTTTCTCCTGTGACGTTTTCTGGGTGAGGCTGAGAACTTTTTTTTTTTTTTTTGGAAGCCCCCTCGTAGCATCATCAGGATTCCAACTCGTGATCTCCTCCTAACAATAGCGTGAACACAGTTCTTTTCTTTTGCTCTGGCTCCATGTTTAACCCCGCTCTTCTATTGGTTCACAGGTGACACCATCGCTAGCGTCAACGACACCGCCGTTGAAGGATTTCGCCACAAGGACATCGTCCAGCTCATCAGATCATCCGGGAACAGCGTTAGGTGAGAAGAGCACTCAATTACTATAATCCCCCCCCCACCAAGTCAAGACACAAATCTGTTTCCTGTCATTTCACTCCAGATTATTCAGCAGAGTCCCAGTGATTTGGTATATTAAGACTTGATTAAAAACACACACACAGTCTCTGGCTGATGAAAGATAAAAAGAGTTGTGAAAATTTAACGAGTCTTTCTTTATAAACTGAAAGCGGAGGAGGGTGTGAGGTGAACCACATGAACGAGACGCTGTGTGTGTGTGTGTGTGTGTGTGTGAGACTGTTGACGCCATTTGCTTTGCTGATTAAGGCATGAAGTGGTGCTGTAAACAAGCAAGTCATTAAAAAAAGTCCCTCCACATATCCATGACTTGAAATTGGATACATGTGTAGGAGTAAATGCTTGTAAATCGCTAAGCTCAGACTCAGACACCGTGTGTGTGGTGCAGGGTTTCACGTTAAAGCTGACGTTTAAACACGGCTGCTCCAAGTTGTTAAATTTTTTTTATTAAAAAAAAAAAACACAGGAAGCAATTAGTCCCAGTGTAATCTGACATCTAATTTGTTACGTTTTCATCCCCAGGTTGGAGACTGTGTACAGTAACACTATAAGGAAAGCAGAACTCGAAGCCCGCCTACAGTATTTAAAGGTAAAAAAACCGGCAAGCTTTCTGATAAAATTGAAAATCTTGCACATAATGCCTGAGGAACGTGAAACAGTTTGCCCTGTGGTTTTCTCTGGATGTCTTTTGCAATGCACATGAAGCACATGTGCCAGCCGCACCCGTCCACCTCACACCCCACCTGTTGCCCTGTCCCTGTACCCTCCTGATCCCCCCCGACATACCGGTACACAGCTGAAGGAGCACGTTTCGAACAGACGTGTCGCTCAGACATGCTCCTCTCAGCACAGGCTGCTCTGGTGAAGCAGTGAAGGCAGAAATGGGTTAAACGTCATCACGATAGTGATCAGTGTGCAAAAACCCACATCATACAAATGCAGCGTTCAGTTTGTTTGAGAATTGAAGAGCAGCGCTGCAGTAGAAATAACTAAATGATTGGTTAGATTGGAATATTATTTTCTTTAACAGCAGCTATGATTGGTTTCTGTACTAACAATATAGTGTCTCCCGTCTTTGTCATGTGTGTGTGTCTCTCTCTCTCTCCCGTGTGTGTGTGTGTGGTCTTGTGTGTCTCTTGTATCTTTTGTGTGTGTCGTCTTTTTCGTATGTCTCTTTTGGCTCCTTTCACAAGATCTTGGACTATTGATGATGATGATGCCCTTTATTGTCACTAGTCACATGTACCAGCGAAATTAGCCGTCAACCTGTCCGTACATATACAACATACAATTGACATAGGGTAGACAGGACAGGAAGACAGGGATAAAGATAAAAAGGAAACACAACATGAGGAGAGAGAGAAGGAAAAAAAGAACCCCCCCCCCACTATGCTCCTGTCAGGAGTACAGTGTGGGAACATTTTAAAAAACCTTTGCACGTAAGCACATAACACAAGTACACTTTTAAACACGGGACTTGAGGGGGGGAAGGTAATCCAGCACAAGCAAGCAGCCGTCTGCTCCTGCAGCCATGAAGGCGCTGGTCACGCACCCGCTTGTCACACTGGGGGTAAAAATGGTGACCGTGGAAAGTTAGAGGAGGAATGCGAAAGTGTCTCCCGGCAGTGACCTTCAGGGGGAAATGTTGCCTCCGCAACGGCCTGAACCGAGGCCGGTGCTGTCTCAGGGAGCCGAATGTCGATAAGATATAAATTGTTTGGTCTTTCCAGACGCAGTCTTTGCACGTCCACACTGCTTGTCCATATCTGTCCATTCCGTCCATTCTATTCAAATTGATCTCTGAAAAACGTATTCCTTGCAAAGCTGAAAGCTGCTCTGAGATGACAACCATTTTGTGGTTAAAGTTCTGAATGTCCACATTCCGAGTGCCAACAGCTTTGCCCACCACTCCAATCATATTGGGCAGCTTTGTGGGGCTTTGAACAGCTGTCACCGTTGTCTGATTTCCTCGATATCCCAGGGCAATGCCTAATCCAATCAGCAGAAGTCCTGTAATCATGGTTCCGAATAGGTAGATATCTTCAATGTCCTCCACAGAAAGAATCGCCAGGCACACGACCTGCCACCGCTCCCACGCGTCCATCGTGTAACCAGCCGCAAACGTTCCGGCAGGACAGACGGGTTCCCCTGAACCCAGGCTTCTCGAGAAAACCGTGTCAATTTCGTTAGGAGACCAGTTTATCAATTCCATGCTTTTTTTTATTTATTTTTTTTATTAACGCTGAACATAAACAGGTTCTCAATTATTACACTTTTTAAGTGACTTTCTGTGACCAAACCTTTTATTTAGCATTCTTATAAGTAATCTCCAATGTCTGTTGTTTCACAGATGTTTCACAGATGTTCCACAGCGTTGAATGTAGCCATAAATGGATAAAATGTTATTTAATTCATAAAACTTGGATTGCCGTTGCTGTGGAATGTTGTGTTCTGGGAAAATAATCTACTTTTGGATGGTAACAGGAACTCTGTTTCATTAGGCTGCTTTATTAACCCGCTGTAGTTCATTATTTAGTTTCCAAAACCAGCGCTCCATGTCATGGTTACTTCCTTATACAGGAGTGTATGCTGTTTTTAAAATGGTGGTTTATCCAAAAAAAAAAAAGTACTCGAGCTACAAGGCATTTAAGATTAACAGAATTTCCATAAATATGGAAACCAGATTTTCGTAATAAATGGAAACCAGACTTGCTGTGATCTGTAAAAACGAGTGAATAATGCAGGACGCTGTCAGTGTGCGGCGGCCATCTTGGAAATCCAGAGTAGCTTTTTGTCTTGGTGCAAAAACCTAAAGCCCTGCCTCCTGTTTGGAGATTTAATCATACGAACATGGAGGAGGATGGAGTTTCACTTTTAACTTAAATTTTAATTTCTGTTTTGAAAATGGGATTATTAGAAGCGAGTTAGGATTTTGAGATTTGGGGTTCTACCTGTAGAATTCAGGCTGAGAGACTTTTGTTAGAACATTTTTCTGTCTGAAGGAAATTCTGACATTCAGACAAGTAACAGGAACACAAGGCAATTCGTAGGAAACATGGTATTGGGCTAAAACTCACCACTTCTGGTTTTTTTTTTTTTTTTTTTCTACCCCTGTATTCAGTCCTATGTTCTCAAAATCATGCAAAGTGTAACCGTGTCTGCTTTGTCATTCTGTCTCCCCAGCAAACCCTGCACGAGAAGTGGGATGAGTACAGATCTCTGATGGTTCAGGAGCAGAGACTTGTTCACGGTGAGATTTAACATGCCGTCTACACACACAGTACCAGTTAAAAGTTTGGACACGCCTACTGATTCCATATCCGTATAAGATGAATTGAATGGAAATGATCTAACTGTGACCGAATAAAACCTCGGGTTTGGCCAAAGTTGGAAAAGTTGACCCATTGACAGATGGGCGAGATTTAAGTGTGAAGGAAACATTTTTCAAACAATAACATGCTGTTGAGCACAAACACGCAGAGAATGGAATGGTTATTTACAAGGACAAGATATTTAATGAGTTCAGGCCGTGGTGAACCGTCACTATTAGAGCTGGGACTTGAGCTCAGCCAAAACTTTGCCAGACACCAAAAAAAGCAACAGGGTAAAGGATTCTGTAAGGGATTAGCGGCAGGCTGCCAGGTCGCTCCGTTGTGTGGAGCTGTCGATGTTTATTTTAAAAGTAACTCAGTAAATTACACAGGGAAATGAATCCTTAAGTCTGAGTGAAAAATACTGTAGCAAGCGTGCAGCGTGGAAGAAGAGTCTGGAGACAGAAATCTTAGTTTCTCGGTCGTTAGCCTGTAGCTCTCAATAGCACTGGCTTGACTGCTTTATTAGCATTTGCTAACACTACTGATGAATGCTACACCAGCTGGAAGGTGACTTCACTGCTGCGCTGACTCGCGGTTAAGCTCACGGTGGCCTTCGAGAAGGCCGAGGGTGATAAATATTTGGTCCCTCCCACTATAAATCAAAATCTGATTGGTTAATCTGTCTTCATCTGTTACTTCCTGCATAAACAGACACTGCCATGGCCTTCTGTCCTGGCAATGAAGTCCTAACCAATGAGTGAGCAGCTCTCAACTCTTCTCAGCCTAGAGACAATAAACAAAACAATCTCATTGGAGAACTCGATTTTAATGTTTTCAGGACAGTAACCCTTTCATTTCTGAAGCATATTTGATAGAAAATGAAGCCGAATTAGAATCAGAAGAGAATAATTATAATGAAATTATGAAACAATGAAAAATTAAATAGAACATTTTGAAATACTGATATGTTTGGACAACTTTGAAGACCTACAAGGCCCTGATGGTTCCTCTCTGTGTTCAGGTGATCCTTCATCACAAGTAATGGAATGAGAAATGTAGCGGCCTCAGAAAACAACGCACACGTTTTCTCTTTTGCATGCATCACAACCGCACATGGAGTTCTAATGTTTTTAAAACGCTGATTTTCCCCAAAATCTGACTCTGATCTCGATTTTGTCCCGACAGTCGATATCTGATCATGAAATGAACACATTAGGTTGAGATCAGTTTCGTTACAGCACATCTCAGAGTGCGATGTTCACCGTGAGGAAATCCCACACACCTACTGAGGTTTTAACACATTTAAGCAGAATGACTGTTTTTACCACTGTTTGTTAAACTGATTCATCTTTGTGAAAAATGTATTTATGGTTTCTTAAAGTGAAGGCATGTTATTCAAAGTATGTTGTGTAACTCAATTTTGGCAGAAGCCCTCCCGCCCCCCTGCCCCCCCCCCCCCTTTTTTTTTTTTTAATAAATCCTTTTCTTTTTTTCATCAGATGTTGCTGTGGAAGGGGGAAAAGCGTATTGATGATAGAAAGAAAGATTTCCGTGTAAAAAGTCTCACTTTTAACAAATTGCTACTCTAGCACCTTTCTACTTTATTATTCTTCTCCTAATGTTCTTTAGGACGCTGTTTCTCCCTCAGTTTTCAACCAATTATCAAATTTCACATGAAGAATCCCTCTGGGTTGAATTACATTGCTATGACTTTTGGTGCTGATCTGGATCACTGATCCGGAATGATCCATGAAAAGCAGGATTTTTTTCAATCACTTAACTGTCAATTTTCATTTGAAAAAAAAAAATCTTTTAAAAAATTTTGCTCAGGGTGGCAGGGCGCAACTTTTCCTTGACCTTCAATTGGCAAAGGTCAGCTAGTGCAAATTACTGTGACTTTAGTCACAGTCTTGATCTAGTTTTTAATTCGGATGTGATTTTTGTCACCAAACATCCTTTATATCCTCTGATAAGAGACTTTCTGTTAATTTTAGATATCATTCAGCATTAACAAATGCCTTGTTGCAAAATAAAACATACACACACCCCTCCCCCCCTTTTTTTAAATCTTTGTTGTTTTGAAAAAGATGGATATATATACTTTTTTTTTTTCTCCCTATTTAAAAATGATGGAGGATGCAAACTTCTGCACTCTGAAGCTCTGGAGATGGGCTACAATAATATGCAATAATTTTGTCCTCTTTTTTTAATTTTTTTATTTACTATTAAAATGATTTAAACAGGGTCATGACTAAGAGTTTGCTAGGTAAGACTTTTTTCCCCTTGATTTTCTTTCCCTGAACATATTTTCTCCCTCTTCTCACAGGCATCGTGTTGAGCGACGTGGCCGTGTATGAGTCTCTGGAGTCGGCCGGTGTGTACGGCAGCCTGGGTGCACCGAGCCCCCTGACCTCCCGCTCTCTCCGCTGCACAGGCAGCACCAACAGCAGCGCGAGCCACCTGAGCGAGGACGACCCGCTCTACCAGACCTGCTTCTACCAGCCCGACAACAGCAAAGGAGACGGCGATGACACCAGCGACGGTTCCATTACCCTGGAGGACAGGCCACAGCGGATACGTAACCGTCTGCTCCGCCCCACCAGTGAGTTCTTTGCGTCAGCCAAGACGTCGCTGAGCCGCAGCGCGAGCACACGCAGCTACCTGAAGGCCTCTTCGTCATCGGCATCGTCGTCGTCCTCGGCGCCTGGTGGAGAGATGCAGCAGTGCGGCGCTTTCAGCTCACTGCAGAGGAAACCCAAACGCACAAGCATCAGGCGACGGCTGCTCAAATACATCCCAGGTCTGAACAGGGCTCTCGAGGAGGAGGAGAGCAAACTGTGATAAACTCAGGGCAAAAAAGAAAGACTTGTACACAGCCAAAGACTGCAGTCTAAACACCAGGAGCATGCCTTCGAATCAGAACCTGACGAGAAGAACCAAAAATGAGTATCAAAGGACTTAATGGGAACATCATCCATCCTCAGTTCTTAGGAAATGCTTCAGATGATGGAGTGCTTACAGAGTAACTACTTGATGAATAGCCATAACTTTACCCAAAACTGAGACCTGTTTAACTGTAAATAGTTGCTCGTTCCACTTTGTTGAATGTGAAATATTGAAAACTAAACTGAAGTTGCCTTTTGCTCACTTGACCAGTTCCTGATCGTATTTATAGTGTCGTCGTAAACTTGACATTTTGAATGTCTCTCTGTCCGTCTTATTTTCAAAAAATGCATCATGAAGGTCCGGGGGCGTATCCTTTAGTCATTTAGACATGCAAACCTTCAATGACCAAACTTAAATAACTAAAGTGAAGTAATCGGGACCAAAATCCCCAGTGTGCAAAACCAAAGCAACCACAATGTGTTAATGTCTGCTCATTATCAGCATGCCCTTACTGTGCTGGTAAAAATCATGTTTAGGCAGGTATCTTTTTGTCCTGTACATAACTTCTTTTTAAAGTAATTTATTTATTTATTTTCTTTTGTGATCAGGGACTTTTTTTTTCTGAAAAAAGACGCTTTTTGTTTTTGGTATATATAGTATTCATTCATGTCGGGTTTTTTTTTTAAGTCAAAATAAATGTGTGATATCACTCCTGGCTTGTGTGTCCTGACTTTACATCAGTGCTGTTATTTCAGATGTCCTGAAAGAGCTAATCCGTCATTATGTTTATTGTATAAATAAAGATTTCGGAGAGAATATTTCTCGGAAAAGAAATCAGGGTGTTTTTTTTTTTTTTAAAACAATCCTTATGCTGTGTGTATTTTAGCTCTTTATGAAGACTAATAAAAGTAATACAAGAGAATTTGGAGATGAGGACATTTTGCCTGGTCCTAAAAAAAAAAACCTTTTAATCAAAAACACTTAAAATTATTATTTAATAAGTGTTGCTAACCAGACTTCAAGTGAGACATAACGATTCTTATTAAATGTCACCAATAATTCTGTTTGAATATGATAAGTTGCTTGCAGTGTTCCTCAACCATGACATTTTAAAGAAGTGATTTGAGCATTTTTCAACTTGATTACTTCTACATACACTCAGAAAACAGGACATTGTTGTACCTTGTTCCTCTAAATGTCTTGTCAGTGTGGAATGGCCCTCTAAGGTACCTGTATGTACCCTTTATATACTGATTGAGAACATGTACCTTTATGACCTGAAAAGGTACACCTAGTTACCTTGAAGTCAAATAATGAACCTTAAATTAGTAGAGTGTACCTTGGGGGACAGAAATGGACTCCTACTGTACCCCTATTTCTGACCGAGTATGATGTCTGTCTGCTGTCATCCTGCAATCTAGAGTAGCCAATTAACTTAATCTGTATATCTTTTGGATAGTGGGGGAATATGGAGGAAACCATGAGGAGAACATGCAAAGTCCACGCAGAAAAGCCCCTGTCGGCCATGAGGTTCAAACCCGGAACCTTCTTGCTGTGAAGCAACGGTGCTAACCATTACATACGGTGTATGGAAGTCAAAATAGTTAATCACTTTGAACTGAAGCTTGATCACATGATCCTGAAGCTTGCGGACAGAAAAGTGTACAAAAGAGATCAGACTCTGAGAGATTTGGGCAAAGTGACTCCGATGTATCAGAACTAGCTGGTATAAACAGCTTTTCATCTAGAAGAATAGAAAAACTTTTACATTTTTGGTATCCACAATGTCTTAATTGGTGTTAACAAATAGTTCAGATTATTTTGAGCTCTTTTTAGACACAATGATTAAAGGTAGACTGCCTTTCAGATTTTTCAAGTGTAGATCATAAAAAGAATTTTCCCCGACACCCGGTTATTTTTGTTTAGTGGACTGAAAGCTACTGAATTCAAATCAGACTTCCTATTTTATTTATTTAAAATAGAACAGTTAATGAATTCAGAGCCACGTGGTTCTAAATTCTCTATTTCTTTCCTTCTTCACCATGACCCAATACAAGATACTACGTCATGCATCACGTGGTGGGCTTTCCCCGTTCACGCAAGGCATTGTGGGATACAAATTTGAAACAGGAGAGAAAAATGGAGGACATAAGTGTGCGAATGAAACGTGAAAGACCGACTACAGTAACGGAAAGCGAGAAGAAAAGACGTTATGTTATATACAAAGGAAAGGAAACGCAGGACCAAACTAATAAATATGGGCGCTCAGCGAGCACCTCGGTGTGATCAGCTGTTCGTTTAGCGACAGAATGATGGAACTGTCAGTGCACGCTCAAAGGGAAACCTGTAGATGGCAGTAATGCAACACTGTGGATGCCAGCTGCTGTAAAACCCAAAAGACGAAGAAGGTAAACCTGCGCATGCGCACACGGACTTCCTCTGTCTGCTTGACTGCGCCAAGCGAGCGATTTCATGCACATTATTTGCTTTAATCCCCTCAAATTAAATAACTTCCCAGCCACAGAATGGCCTGATATTTTGTGAGATATTACAGAAATAAACAGATATCACCACATTTCAGACGGAACTAAATTTCATCGATTTTAGAAATCGAAAGGCCGTCTAGCTTTAAAAACAAACAATAAAAAAAAAAACACCACATGTAAAGACATGAGGCTGGGGCTGATTTCTTTCTAGCCCAGACTGTAGCCTAGTGATAGTCATGTCAGTGTGAAATGCGCCCTAGATTTGGTGTCCAATTACAATTGTTCCCATTTCAAAATGCCTTTAGAGGAGAAAGTAGAAGTAAACAGACAAAGCACCCATTGTTCAACCAAAGTAGAAGTTATGCTGTACAATGGGGCACATGATAGAATAGTAAGTGTGGTTTTAACAAAACAGCAGGCTAATGGCAATGCAGCTTTTCCTTTTAGCATGCTTTTCATTTGGCAGAGACATGACTTTTTTCTTTTTTTAAAAAATAAAATACAGAGAGCAATTGATAATCGAAACTGCTCCTGTGGACTTTTCCTATATTTCAGCAAAGTATTTGATACTGTTAATTATGGAATTCTGTTAAAGAAATTGGAACACTATGGTATGGTATTAGGGTTATAGCCAAAGAGTGGTTTATTTCATATCTCAGCAATCAATGTCAAGTTGTAACTGTGAATTCAGTAACATCATAGCATGTAATGTATCATGTGGGGTTTCACAGGGTTAAATCCTCGGACCATTGCTCTTATTATATATTAATGACTTTCATAACAGCTCTAATTTCTTTGATTTTCATTTATTCGCTGATGATTCCAATTTATTCTGTGAACATCTCATCTCATCTCATTATCTGTAGCCGCTTTATCCTGTTCTACAGGGTCGCAGGCAAGCTGGAGCCTATCCCAGCTGACTACGGGCGAAAGGCGGGGTACACCCTGGACAAGTCGCCAGGTCATCACAGGGCTGACACATATGGCCCTTTTCCACTACCCTTTTTCAGCTCGCTTCAGCTCGCTTCAGCTCACTTCAGCCCGACACGGCTCACATTTCGACTATCTCAGAACAGCACGACTCAGCTCGCTTCAGCCCTGCTCAGCCCCCAAAACTCACACGGTTTTGGAGTAGGGCTGAAGCGAGCCAAACCGAGCTGAGTGAGGCTGGGGGCGTGAGGAGACACTCCCCTGTGCACTGATTGGTGAGGAGGAGGGTCCTCACATGCCCACACACGCCCCGCGAGCACGCTGGGATCTGTAAACACCGTAAACCCAGAAGAAGAAGAATTACGAATTACGAGAATTATGAAGCCTTATGTGCCTCGCCTCATCTATACGCTCTTGCCAGTATCTGTTGGCGTTGTCGGTGACAACAAGCCACAGCACCAAGACCAGCAACACTAACGACTCCATGTCCTCCATGTTTATTGTTTACTCTCCGGGTTGTGAGACTACCGCTTAAAAGATCACTGATGTCACTGTTTGCGCCGCCTAACGACATCACGTGACGTCCACCCACTTTCGCTAACTCCACCCAATGTGTCCACCCACTTCCAGCCAGCACGGTTCAGCGCGGTTGTAGTCGAAATGCAACTCCAACAGCCCCACTCAGCTCGACTCAGCCCAACTCAGCACCGCGCGGCTCAGCCCGACTCAGCCGCGTTTGTAGTGGAAAAGCGGCAGTAGACACAGACAACCATTCACACTCACATTCACACCTACGCTCAATTTAGAGTCACCAGTTAACCTAACCTGCATGTCTTTGGACTGTGGG
This sequence comes from Neoarius graeffei, assembly GCF_027579695.1. NCBI lineage: Eukaryota > Metazoa > Chordata > Actinopteri > Siluriformes > Ariidae > Neoarius > Neoarius graeffei. The sequence continues at coordinate 77,252,521 of NC_083581.1, read as the reverse complement.
GGAAACCGGAGCACCCGGAGGAAACCCACGCGGACACGGGGAGAACATGCAAACTCCACACAGGAAGAGGCTCAAACCCGGACCTTCTTGCTGTGAGGCGACAGCGTTAACCACTACACCACCGTGCCACCCAGGACACTTTGTAAAGTTTGTATTATGCCTTAATTTATCCTTTCACGATTATATGGTCTAATTGCTTGGGGAAATACTTATGAGTCCACAACTAATCCAATATTCATTAATCCGTCCATGTGATTACATTTTCGAGCTTTGACCAACATTCTAGCCTTCTGTTGAAGTCTACTGAAATAATTACATTTCATGATCTAGTCACCTTCCTCATTGCCATTTTCAGTTATAAATCTCATAATCCCAATTGTTACCGTGTGTATTCCAAACTTTTTCATGAAACTGGATAAGATTCACACCTATAATACAAGGCAAGCTGCAAAACAGTTGTACTATGTATCTTCCTAAAGTGACAACAAATTATGGAAAATTTAATATTCGTTTCGGAGGCCCCAGAGTCTGGAATGGTATAGATGTTGATATTGATGTGCAGAACATTTTCACTTTTAAACAAAACTAAAACAAAATTTCTTAACAGCTACTCATCAGTTCTTTATATGAATACAACACATATGTAGTATTATCTACATATTCAGATAACACTTTTCTTTTGCAAGGCTTATTTGATTGCTTTTTTTTTCTGTTATATTGTAGGGCGGCACGGTGGTGTAGTGGTTAGCGCTGTCGCCTCACAGCAAGAAGGTCCGGGTTCGAGCCCCGTGGCCAGCGAGGGCCTTTCCGTGTGGAGTTTGCATGTTCTCCCCGTGTCTGTGTGGGTTTCCTCCGGGTGCTCCGGTTTCCCCCACAGTCCAAAGACATGCAGGTTAGGATCATTGGTGGCTCTAAATTGACCATGAGTGTGAATGGTTGTTTGTCTCTGGCCAAGTTTACATTAGACCGTATCTGTCTCGTTTTCTTTGCGGATGCACTGTCCGTTTACATTAAAACGCCTGGAAACGCCGGGAAACGGGAATCCGCCAGGGTCCACGTATTCAATCCAGATCGTGTCTGGTCCGGTGCTGTGTAAACATTGAGAATACGCGGATACGCTGTGCTGAGCTCTAGCTGGCGTCGTCATTGGACAACGTCACTGTGACATCCACCTTCCTGATTCGCTGGCGTTGGTCATGTGACGCGACTGCTGAAAAACGGCGCGGACTTCCGCCTTGTATCACCTTTCATTAAAGAGTATAAAAGTATGAAAATACTGCAAATACTGATGCAAATACTGCCCATTGTGTAGTTATGATGGTCTTTAGGCTTGCCATCCTTCCACTTGCAAGTGGTAAGTGACTTGCGCACAGCGGCTCAGTCCCGAATCACTGCTTGTGTGCTTCACTCGCGCGCTCTGTGAGCTGCACAGGGCCGGAGTGCACACCCTCCAGAGGGCACTCGCTGTTCAGGGCGGAGTGATTTGGAGCGCAGCCGCTGAGGAGGAAGCGATGAGCCGCACTGACACATTTCAACTTACATGCCGAATTAGTCATGTGATTAGCGTATCCGTGTATTGGCGTTGCTGTGTGCACGCGAATCGTGTATTGGCGTTGCTGTGTGCACGCTAATCGTTTTTAAAAACGTTAATCTGATGATCCACTGATACGGTCTAATGTAAACCCCACCTCTGTGTGTCGCCCTGTGATGATCTGGCGACTTGTCCAGGGTGTACCCCGCCTTTCACCCATAGTCAGTTGGGATAGGCTCCAGCTCGCCTGCGACCCTGCACAGGATAAGCGGTTACGGATAATGGATGGATGGATGGATGGATGGTATATCCTTGACTTGCAAGTGACATCAAAGCAAACTAGAAACCCAGATGTCGGCCATGTTGGTGGAGATACAAATGCAGGGTCAAGCGACATTCCATACAAAACATAGTCACGTGTGCGCAACTTTCTTTGTTTTTCCACTGCTTTAAGCGTTCTTTTAGCTCTGCCATATCATTGTGCTGTATATGGTTGTGGTCACAACAGGACTCGTGACCATGGCACGTTCTGATTTTTTAGAATCCCATCTGTGATTCGGAAAGAGGAAACTGAGGCTTAGTACAGAGGAGACAGGCACAGCCGAACAGCATCGACAGAGCTGATCTAACAGAGGCTAAAACAGCTCGTGTTCGCAGTAATCATTTTATCTCAGGTGAGATTCAAAAGCTTTCTCAATAATATCATAGAAGAATTTTATTTCATGTTGTTAGAATTTTGCTATAAAATGAGCGTTCTCTTCTCGTGGTTCACTCGGTCGTTGTTATAATTTTAACACGTGTATTACCATTTCGCTTCTCGGAGCGCCAGCAAAATTATACAATAGAAACAATCCAGACTGGGCACCCACTCAGAAAACGGGCTACGTTTCGTCCAAGGTCGGACTCGATTCTTCAGCAGCCAAACCAGATAGAACGTGATATCTGGGTGCTCGATGGTCGGTAGAAGCATCTTATCTTCAGAAAAGTCTGACTTTTTAAAATAATATAGGTCAAACCCACACATATCTATTTTCTCTTTGTATCGAATCTTCGCTCGACCATTCACATCGTGGTAATACTGAGAAAATTCATCATTGTTTACAGACACGCTTTCATCTGCTGCCGTCCGAGTTGCTTTGTAGATCCACCATTATGGCGGACGCTCATGACAGCACATTTTGATCACATGGTTGCAAGTTATCTATTGTGTTGTTTTTGTGTTTTATGTGGAAAGTGTGTAAATGTCCGACCGTAGATAGCAAACACTTTCCTTAAACCTGACAACCTGGCATTTTAAGCCATCTAGGGTTATTTCAGGTTACCAGTGCCGTCAGTCTATTTTATTAAAACTTATGAAAAATATCTGTTCAAAAAAATGTAAATAGTGCTAAGAAGGGGTAATAAAGACGATAGTTGTTTTTAAATTCAGTAATTAGGATGCACCAATGAATGCTTATTGGTTTTTTTAATTAATGTGTGTATAATAGTTTTATGCCTATAATGATGCTCCATGGCGGCACGGTGGTGTAGTGGTTAGTGCTGTCGCCTCACAGCAAGAAGGTCCTGGGTTCGAGCCCCGGGGCCGGCAAGGGCCTTTCTGTGTGGAGTTTGCATGTTCTCCCCGTGTCCGCGTGGGTTTCCTCCGGGTGCTCCGGTTTCCCCCACAGTCCAAAGACATGCAGGTTAGGTTAACTGGTGACTCTAAATTGAGCGTAGGTGTGAATGTGAGTGCGAATGGTTGTCTGTGTCTATGTGTCAGCCCTGTGATGACCTGGCGACTTGTCCAGGGTGTACCCCGCCTTTCGCCCGTAGTCAGCTGGGATAGGCTCCAGCTTGCCTGCGACCCTGTAGAAGGATAAAGCGGCTACAGATAATGAGATGAGATGAGATGAATGATGCTCCATGCTTTTATTATTAATCATGAGTTTCCGATACATACTAGTTTGATTTTTTTTCTCCCTGCTCATTTAATATCCCGACTGCCCATCTCAGAGATGTAGCATTATTGAGCTACAGTACTACGGTATGTATGTCAGTCAGTGACACAGTTAGAAACTCGGTGTGTAAGGAGAAAAAGGTTGGTTGCATTCCACTGGATCAGGGTTCAAAACTGACCTGTCCTTGGGTAAGAACCTCGGGCTGTTTATAGCTGCTGTTCTTTGAATTGCTGAGGATAAAACATGTTGGAATGTGTGAAGAAAAAAAAAAGAGTGACCCTGAAATTCCTGTTCTATTCTCTATCGCTAGGCCCCAGCTGAACCTTGGCCTCTGTGAGCTCACAAAGCAACGCATCGCCATGGTGCTTTGGGAGTATTCAAGGGTTTTTGGTACAAAGGCTTTCACCTCAGTGTCTCATCTGACCTGGGAGGTCGTGTAATCCCCTTCCCACTCAACTCTTTCCATTCTTTCACTAGCCCAGGCTTTATGTCCTCCCATAGCTAGTGCCAATTAGATCATGACGCTGTTTGGATGGCTGTCAGTTGTCATGCAGGACAGATTGAGGGGCTTGGATTTGTTGCGCTATTGTTTACAGCTAGTAACACATAAAGGGGTAAATTGGTGGTTGACGTCAGTGATTACGGGTTTTTAAGAGTGATTAAGGTTCTTAAAAGGCCTGAATACTTAACGAGCATACATGGAAGGCATGGATGAATGATGTGTGGAGAGTCAATGCAGAATAATTAGCACTGCTAGTAGTGAAGAAGGGGGTGGTGTTATTAGGAATGTGGTGTAGGTGTGGCTGCATATAATATTTATAGTAACAGGTATGTTTTTGTGGTTCCTGGCGTTACCATGACACTAGGAAAACAGCAATACAAGTCGTGTTACATTACATTAATGGTATTTACCAGATGCTCTTATCAAGAGCGACGTACAACATACCCAGAGCAGCCTGGGGTACAGTTCAGGGTCAGGTGCCTTGCTCAAGGGCACTTCAGCCATTCCTGCTGGTTCAGGGAATCAAACAAAAGATGCTTCTCTAACCATTAGGCTAACATGGCTTCCTTGTGTGACTGATAAAGTGCTAGAAACTTTAGGTTTTCTGATTACACAGCAACTCTAGATGGCCTTTCTGTTTCTTCACATGCAGCAGTAAAAGACCTCGGATCTTGTGATCACTGACTCCAGTCTTTCGTTTAAAACTCATATCGATAACATTACCCGGATAGCTTTCTTTCATCTCAGAAATATTGCTAAGATAAGAAATGTAATGTCACTACATGACGTGGAAAAACTAGTCCATGCTTTTGTTCCCTCCAGGTTGGATTATTGTAACGCCTTACTGCCTGGATGTTACAATAAGTGCATAAACAAGCTCCAGTTAGTTCAAAATGCAGCAGCAAGAGTCCTTACTAGAACTAGAAAATATGACCCCATCACCCCTGTCTTATCCACACTGCATTGGCTCCCAGTCAAATTTCATATTGATTTATAAAATACTACTATTGACCTTTAAAGCACTGAATGGTCTCGCACCACAGTACCTGAGTGAACTTCTGCTCCTTTATGACCCGCCACGCCTACTTAGATCAAAAGTCTTGCCGGAGTCCCTGCTTGCATGCAGTGCAAAATGTATACTGTTCTTACTCATTAAGTGACATTGGGCATACCCAACAACCTGTGTTTTTCTTTCTCTCTCTCTCTCTCTCTCTCTCCCCCCCTTCCCTCTGTCTGTCCCTCTGAGTTACAGGTCAATCCTGAGATCGAGATGCTGAACCTCTTCTGCTCCTCAGACCTGCCTGATCCATCCTGATGCCCTCCCAGATAGCAAAAATCAGTTGAATCAACATTGAAATAGCGTTTGGCAGAAAACATTGAAATAACGTTGAAACGATATTGAAAGTGTCCCCTTGAAATTTCTTAGCCTAATTTAATTGTACAGCAAAGCATGTAGTCAGGGTGCGATTTGTCAAAAAAAGCAGGGTGGGGTGGGGTGGTGGTTGTTAATCATGAAACAATAAGCGCTCAACAGTGGTTCGCCCTGTCTATAGTGTGTCTTTGGGCGCGCAAGTGCGCATCCGCGGCTATTCTCTGTTTTGGTCATGTAATAGCCTAAGTGTTGTTGGCTAAAGAGTGTTTTTGCATAACGTAGATAACTGACATAGATGTGTTGCTTGTTCTGAATATGGCTGCACTTGGAGCAGTCTGTCGGTGTCGTTGAGCAGTCTGGGCTGAAGTAAAGGTCTTTTATGCACCGAACACGTTTCGCAGCGAGATATTCCAATGGTGCCTGGCACGTTTTTTTTTTTTTAATAAAACAAAGTTGCTTTGTTGATCTGTGTTCTCATTAAAATGACAGTTTAGCAGCTCATTCAAGCAACCATGCTGCAAAGAGCTTCCTGGAGGAAAATATAATAAACGCGTTGAAAACAAGAAACAATCTCAGTGCGTCAAGACTGCAGGGAAACGAAACAAGCACTCAGATGCATAGCCGGCGATTGCTATAGGCGACCTAGGCAATTGCCTAGAGCGCAGTGTGCCCAGGGGCGCCAAGGGCGACCAAAGCCCCACCAAAAAGGAGGGATGGAGTTATTGAATGGAGATGTTACCAAGTGCATCAGTGGTGTACAGTGTTTTCAACCACTGTGCTGCCGAACTCTAGTACCGCGGAACACTAGTGTGCCGTGAGAGATCACCAAGTGTACCGTGGAAAATTATAGAATGACTGTATATTGTAAATATTGGCAACAGCGTTTGAGTTTCAGTCAACATTTTCTATTGGTGATGTGCCTTGAGATTTTTTTCATTGAAAAAAGTGCGCCCTGGCTCAAAAAGGTTGAAAAACAAGTGTAGCCTATGCAGTAGTGGTCGGTGATTTCCTTATGCCTACTAAAAATGCACAATGATAGGTTATAAGGGGGGCGGGGGGAGCGGTGTTCTTCGGGGAATGAGAATGGCTATCCACTGCAAAAAGTAGCCCAGACTACAAGTGCTTAAATGAAGAAATCCAAACTCTCGGGTGCGCAAGGGCGCAAACGAAGGCTACAGGAAGAAACAAATAGAGCCAAGTATAGAGGTAAGTCTGATCTAATCTCTCATATCAACCATTATAGTGGCAAATTAATATTTTAGACGCCTGAATCAATGTCTGCTTAGCTAACTAGATGCAAACAGCAATAGACTTCAATAACAAAGTACCCATAATAGCACTTTTGTTTGAAAATACAGCCCATTGATGTCCTAACAGGGTGCTTAAGTTTGCACAATTTAGAATTGTAGAATTTTTTATTCATTTAATTTGTTAATTATTCAGAGATTACTTAACTTTTTATAGCAAAAAAGAAACTAAAAATAATTTCTTGTTTATTGTCCATGCACTACACTTTGAACAGGGTGTGGAAGAGTTTTTGCCCATTATATGGAGATATGTATTGAATTTGTGTGGTCATTTTACTTTGTGACACTTTATGTTAACAATGATAACAATAATAACAATAATGAAAAAGATAAAAATGACTTCTTGTTTATTGTCCATGCACCGTACATTGTTTAATAGTAATAGAGTGATTAGATTAAAGTGTTATTTAGATGTTATTAGAGGGTTTTTTTCCTTGGGGGGCGCCAAAACTCAATCTCGCCTAGGGCAGCCAAAGACCTAGAGCCGGCCCTGCCTGTGATGACCTGGCGACTTGTCCAGGGTGTACCCCGCCTTTCACCCGTAGTCAGCTGGGATAGGCTCCAGCTTGCCTGCGACCCTGTAGAACAGGATAAAGCGGCTACAGATAATGAGATGAGAACTTGTCTTGAGGATGGGAGAGTCAAACCACTCCATAATGTCTTCTCCAGCACATCAAAGATTCTCACTGGGGTTAAGGTCAAGACTCTGGAGGCCAATTCATATGTGAAAATGATTTCTCATGCTCCCTGAACTACTCTTTCACTATTAGAGCCCTAATTTTATTCCCATGCCATCAGGGGAGAAGAAAAACAATCCACTGATGTGATGATAATCTGGTCATTCAATACATTCAGATCATCAGATGACTTCATTTTATTGCACCATAATGTTGCTGAGCTTCGACCTGAGCAACAGAACCAACCCCAGATCATCACACTGCCTCCAGAGGCTTGTACAGTGGACACTGTGCATGATGGGGCGGAGCTTCATGAGCTTCCCTTCTTACTCTGACATGCCCATCACTCAGGAATAGGGTCAGTCTGGACTCATCAGACCACATGACCTTTCTCCATCGCTCCAGAGTCCAATCTTTATGCTCCCGAGCAAACTGAAGCCTTTTCTCCTGATTAGTCTCATGAACAAGTGGGTTTCTTATGGACACACAGTGGTTTAGTCCCAATCCTGTGAGTTCTCGTTACATTGTGAGTGTGGAAATTATCTTAATTTCACTATTAAACATCGCCATGAGTTCTTCTGTCCATTTTTTGTTACAGTTCCACTTCAAGTGTTTAAGTGATCTCTGATCATAGTCAGTCAAGATTTTTTTCTGAGCACATTTCTTCTGTGAAGTTGATGGTTCTCTGCTATCCTTCCAGGTTTTAATAAAGCATTGGACAGTTCTTAACCCAATTCCAGTCATTTCAGCTCAAAGCTGCTTAGTTGTTTTGTTTGCTTGATGCAGGCCAATAATTTGACTTTCTGAAACACAGTAACATCTTTTCCATGAGCACAGGATACGACTTCTGACATGTTTGTTTCAGAAATGAGAAGCTCCTCATTGCATCGGTTAGGATTAAAAGAATTGCTGCCAGCTGAAACACATTAATCACTGCAGTAATTATCCAATTAAAGTATGGCATTGCTTATTAGCTCATCCGGCCGACAGGTGATGAGTTTATGCCATCATGTGTTGTCCGTCGTCCATCCATCTGTCGTCCACATTTCATGAAAATCGCTTCTTCTCTCTCAGTTCTTCACTGATTTTTATTCTTTTTGGCAGGAAGGTAGGTCTGCCTGGGGTGCATATAGCTTCTACCCAAATTTGCATAATTGCAATTAATAATGAAGATATGGAGTAATCGATCCCTAATGAGCAGTTTCTACACAAATCGCTTCTTCTCCCTCAGTTCTTAAACGATTTTGATTCTTTCTGGCATGAAGGTAGGGGGCGGCACGGTGGTGTAGTGGTTAGCACTGTCGCCTCACAGCAAGAAGGTCCTGGGTTCGAGCCCCGGGGCCGGCAAGGGCCTTTCTGTGCGGAGTTTGCATGTTCTCCCCGTGTCCGCGTGGGTTTCCTCCGGGTGCTCCGGTTTCCCCCACAGTCCAAAGACATGCAGGTTAGGTTAACTGGTGACTCTAAATTGACCGTAGGTGTGAATGTGAGTGTGAATGGTTGTCTGTGTCTATGTGTCAGCCCTGTGATGACCTGGCGACTTGTCCAGGGTGTACCCCGCCTTTCGCCCGTAGTCAGCTGGGATAGGCTCCAGCTTGCCTGCGACCCTGTAGAAGGATAAAGCGGCTAGAGATAATGAGATGAGATGAGATGAGATGAAGGTAGGGGGACCTCGGGTGCATATAACTTCTACCCAGATTTGCTCAATTACAATTATTAATGAAGTTATGGACTAATTAATCCTTAACGAGCAGTTCAACAAAAATTGCTTCTTCTCAGTCAATTCCTCGCCGTTTTGAATTCTTTCTGGTAAATAGGTCGGTATTCCTAGGGTGGATATCACTTCTATATAGAGCTTGTATATAGTGTATATAGCTTACAACATTTATTGCGCAAGGTGGCCCACTTTAGATCGTTCCTTCTGGACTAGACAGGGCCGGAGTGAGCTACGCTGTCATTGACGGGCTCGTTTAAATCCAAATGGTGACTTTTTTGGCCAGGCAGCATACATGTCCAATAAAATTGCTTTACTCTGTAATTGAGCTATAATGATATTCATTAGTAGGCAACAAAGCTATCATTACTATTCTTGTGTATTTAACCACCTTGAACATCAAAGGAATGCATCTTTTAGTTTGTTTAATAATTTATGTAATAATTTTATTGGCTAAAATCAAGATTAAGCAATCAGAATTGTGCATTTGTTCCCCTGTTGGAAAATGGCTCGCCAGTTATATGAAGATGACAGCTGAAAGATCTGGAGGTGTACTGGAAGAGAAGGATCATCTGGATTTTCTCTTATCCAGTTATGAATGTCAGTCATGTTCAGTGGAAGTGTCATGAAGCTGTTTTATGTGTCTTTAATTCTGAAGGTCATCACAGCTTCTATTACACATCAATTTAATTCCTAATTAGTGCTTGTTTGTTTGTTTGTTTGTTTGTTTGTTTGTTTGTTTTTGGGACATTTCCAAATTAAATTCTGGTTAAACACATTCTTAGGAAAGCTATAAGAGGAAAACGACCCTATGATGCAAAGAAAGGAAAAGAAGAAAGTGCTGTTTTATTCTGTCCATTTGATACAAAGACTTTTGTCCTTGCATCACAATCACTGGCAGGCAACTCTAAGGAGGAAATCCAACAACTCCCTGGAGTTGGTAAAAAGCCTGGTTGATCCCCGAGCCTCCTCCCACTTGTGCACAAACATGCTCTGTGCGAGAGTGTGTTCCTAATTACACACTTGTGCGTGTACTGCAATGAGCACAAGTTTCCAAACATAAGGCCTCTATTGTGGTGGACTTCCTAACATTTGTGTTCGTGTTTTTTACCTGTGTTTTCTGGCAGGAGCTGAAAAGCAGAGGTTGCGTAAAGAAGGTTCATTCCACTGGAACTCTGCAGGAGAACCCTGGCAGGACAATCACCAGGAATAAATAATAATATACTGTAAACTCACTCAGCGATATGGAGGAAAATCATGGTGTATGTCATACAGGATGTAGAACAGTTGGCACAGAATCCTTCAAATCTTATTGCAATGATTCCTATCTGGTGTCGCTCTGAAGACGATGGGCTGCTTTAGAGTTGGCTTCCTCGCATGATTTCTTCCTCATGTCTTCTGAAGGAATTTTTCTTGCCACTGTTGCATCTGGTTCACTAATTAGGGATCTATGCTGGATTTCTAGAAAACTGCCTGATATACCAAGCTTTTTCAAACTTTTAGGCATCATGAATCTCCTGCAAGCCCAAACATTCTCAATCTTTTTCCCCAGGGTTTTTGGATTTTTCACTTCTAAATCCATATTCAAGTAATATTTCTGCGTTTGGGCGGCACGGTGGTGTAGTGGTTAGCGCTGTCGCCTCACAGCAAGAAGGTCCTGGGTTCGAGCCCCGGGGCCGGCGAGGGCCTTTCTGTGTGGAGTTTGCATGTTCTCCCCGTGTCCGCGTGGGTTTCCTCCGGGTGCTCCGGTTTCCCCCACAGTCCAAAGACATGCAGGTTAGGTTAACTGGTGACTCTAAATTGACCGTAGGTGTGAATGTGAGTGTGAGTGGTTGTCTGTGTCTATGTGTCAGCCCTGTGATGACCTGGCGACTTGTCCAGGGTGTACCCCGCCTTTCGCCCGTAGTCAGCTGGGATAGGCTCCAGCTTGCCTGCGACCCTGTAGAAGGATAAAGCGGCTAGAGATAATGTGATGTGATGTGTGATGTGATTTCTGCGTTTCTTGATTTCTGTTGAGTCAGACTCAATCATTATTTTCGAGGAACTACAAAGGAAGCTGGACAGAGGAAAACTACACCAGTGCAGCGTGTCTCATCTCATTATCTGTAGCCGCTTTATCCTGTTCTACAGGGTCGCAGGCAAGCTGGAGCCTATCCCAGCTGACTACGGGCGAAAGGCGGGGTACACCCTGGACAAGTCGCCAGGTCATCACAGGGCTGACACATAGACACAGACAACCATTCACACTCACATTCACACCTACGCTCAATTTAGAGTCACCAGTTAACCTAACCTGCATGTCTTTGGACTGTGGGGGAAACCGGAGCACCCGGAGGAAACCCACGTGGACACGGGGAGAACATGCAAACTCCGCACAGAAAGGCCTTCGCCGGCCCCGGGGCTCGAACCCGAACCTTCTTGCTGTGAGGTGACAGCGCTAACCACTACACCACCGTGCCGCCCCCAGTGCAGCGTCAGGATAAAAAATCAACTCAAATAGCATGTACACACTTCACGTAAACGTGGCTTGCTTGATTGAATGAAATAAACAAAACCAAAAAAAAAAACCCCACACGTCTTCATAGTAAGAGAGCTATCCCAAACCCGACCCCTGGTTAGGAACCCGGGAACCCCTGCACTGTACAAATCAAATGAATTTAATTAAACTGAATTTGAAAAGTTTGGCAAAGCTCAGGAAACAGATGGTAGCAGATGGTTTTATTTCACTCCTACAGTTTATGAATGTAGAAACCAAACATCATACATTATGTTTTTAATGAACCTCCTCAAAATGTTAGCTAGCAACTGCGTCTGGGTTACTTGGGTTGTTATGTAAAGCCTGTGAGTTTTGGTACGATTCATAAAAGAGTTTATGCCTTGTCTGCTTAAATTGTGGAGGAAAAAGAATTAATATTGATATGAAATAAAAGGACACACACACAAGTGAGTGTGTGTGTGTGGGGGGGAGAGTAAGAGAGGGAGACAGACAGCGAGAGAGACAGTCTGAAAGAGAGAGAGGGACAGAAACAGAGGTGGGGGAGAGAACGACAGAGACAGAGAAAGAAGTGAAGGAGACAGAGCAAGAGAGAGAGAGAAAGAGGGAGACAGACAGACAGACAGACAGACAGACAGACAGACAGACAGAGAAAGAGAGGTGGGGAGAGAAAGACAGACAGACAGAGAAAGAGAAGTGAAGGAGACAGCGAGAGAGAGAGCAAGAGACAGACAGACACAGAGACAAAGACAAAGAGACAGAAAGAGGTGGGGAGAGAAAGACAGACAGGGAAAGAGAGGTGAGGGAGACAGAGCAAGAGAAAGAGAGAGAGAAATACAGAGAGAGAAACAGAAAGAGGTGAGGGAGAGAGAGAGCGAGAGACAGACAGACAGACAGACAGACAGACAGACAGACAGACACAGAGACAAAGAGACAGAAAGAGGTGGGGAGAGAAAGACAGACAAGGAAAGAGAGGTGAGGGAGACAGAGCAAGAGAAAGAGAGAGAGAAATACAGAGAGAGAAACAGAAAGAGGTGAGCGAGAGACAGACAGACAGACAGACACAGAGACAAAGAGACAGAAATAGGTGGGGAGAGAAAGACAGACAGGGAAAGAGAGGTGAGGGAGACAGAGCAAGAGAAAGAGAGAGAGAGAGAAATACAGAGAGAAAGAGAGACAGAAAGAGGTGGGGGAGACAGAGAGAGAGAAAGAGAGAGAGAGAGAGAGAGAGAGAGAGAGAGAGAGAGAGAATTGTAGATAGGAACTCTGTGGGACTGAAAGCCCAACAGCACCCCACCACTGTTCAAATATTAGATATTCAGAAGTGGACCAATCAGTAGTCCAGTTTCCCAGGACAACAAAATTACACACCCAGGTTTTTAATCCATAGTTTCCCACAGGATAAATACACTCAGTCGTCTGGATATAGTCTGTGTGTGTGTGTGTGTGTGTGTGTCTTTAAATGTACAGCATACATATACCTTACTGCTCACAGTGATGCAACACCTCGATCCTGTAACTACAGCACACACTCCTCATTCTGAATCCCACCACCTGCTGCACTACACACATCAGGTTTTACCAAGTTGATTAACTGGCGACAAAACAAAGACAGAGCTAAAGATGATCAAATATCATTTATATGAAATGTGAAGAGAAAAACATCATCTAACAATTGAAATATTGGCCAATGACTTGTTTGTTGAGGATGTAAATACTGTATTATATGTATAATTAACAATTATTCCATGAAATCAAGTTGTACATGAGCTTATAGTTGCCTATAAGCCATGTATGATGAGACTGAGTGGAATAACTGTTTTATTCTATCCACATTCACTGGATTTTCAGAAACAGAGCATTTTTATTTTTTGCAAATTTGATAAATAAAAACTTTATACAAAATATCCAACAAAATAATTTCTGCTCAGGCGGACTTCTTAAAAACCTATCGCTGGCTGCACAAATTGACTTTAGTGTTGTTTTTTTTGTAGAAAGTGCCGTCTTGCTGTTGTGCTGAGGACTAGAATAGCTTTACACATTTATTTAATTCTTCTTTGGCCATTTCAGTTCTGTAATTTTCAAACTTCTTTGAGCTTTTGAACCAGTCTAAAAAAAATTCAACAAATTTTAATGCTTAAAGATGAAGAATGTAAACAAACCAGCAAAATGACAGGAACAATTTGTGAAAAATGCAATAATAATAATAATAATTTGTGAAAAATTATTTTTTAAAAATATACGTTCTAACCATTAAATACTTTTATTCCATATTTTGTTGCTTTTTTTGTAGGTTTTGTTTTCAAGTACAGTTTTTATTTCATCCTTGATTGATTCAGCAACATGTTCTGCCATTTTGTTTTTCTCTACTCACAATATATGAGCTGACATCCTAGTAGTAGAGCAGCCAATCAGAGCGTGTGATTGCTCATGTCCAGTGAATGTGGATAGAATATGTACTGTTAATATGCTGTCTCAGACACTTTCTTAGAACTGGATAATGACTATGGCCCAGTCATCCTCTATACTGGAATTTATATACGATTTCATTACTTTAGGTAGCTTCTTCTTCTTCTTCTTCTTTTTTTTTCTTAGGGCGTATTCACACCTACGTTGTTTGGGCCGGACCAAACGACCAAATGAACCAAATTTCCCTTGGTCCGGACCTTTTGGGTTGGTCTGAATACAAACCACCGAACTCTGGTCCAGACCAAACAAGCGGACCGAGACCGAGCTGCAAGGTCGGACTCGGTCCGGACCAAAGGAACCCTGGTGCGGATCTTTTGGAGGTGTGAAAACAGACCGGACCTTATCCGACAGTTTTGCTTTTTTGTACCTCGGGAGCTTCTGTCGTTTGTCGAGCATTATGGGAAACAGAGTCTTGACACTCCACCGCAAAGTGCAAACACTGTTTCGGTTGTCAAGGGAACCTTACAACAGTCGTTCAGTCACCAGTGGTAGGCGAATACAAAAAATGAGTAGGGGGCAAACGTGGGCCGAGGAAGAAACGCGTACCCTTGTGGATATATGGGCAGATGTCCACATATCTGAGCTTTTGGAGAGAACACACAAAAATGCCGACGTGTTTGCTGTATTCAGTGAGAAAATGAAGGAGAAGGGGTTCACGCGCTCCCCAGAACAATGTCGGCTAAAAGTGAAGAAACTCCGTCAGACCTACATTAAAATCAGGGACATTCTTTCAAAAAGTGGCGGTACTAGCGACGCAAAAAAGAAATTCATCTATTATGATGACCTGGATACTATTCTGGGGTCAAAATATAATTGAGGCGTTGCTGTGTTGACAGATTTTGGTCCGCTTACTAAAATGTACAGTGTGAAAGCGAACCGCACCAAAATGAAAAAATAAAAAAAACATTTGGTTCGGACCAAAGCAAGTGAACTATCGAACTATCCTGGTCTGAATACACCCTTAAACTAATCAATTACATCTCCACAAGCAAAACATGGAGCTTTCACTTGCCAGTTGGGCTAGTTAATGAATTTCTGAGTTGTCCAACCCTGGTAGCAGATTATTCTCAGCACATCATCACTGGGGATTTAATGACTCGCTTGTTACTGCACCTT
The DNA here is from genome assembly GCF_027579695.1 of Neoarius graeffei. Lineage (NCBI taxonomy): Eukaryota > Metazoa > Chordata > Actinopteri > Siluriformes > Ariidae > Neoarius > Neoarius graeffei. Next base: position 77,237,405 of record NC_083581.1, on the reverse strand, counting down.
GTAGGTGTTCAGTTCGAGACTGCTCATTTTTTATCATGTTCTATCCTTCTACCTGAACTTCTGTGTAAATGCAGCTAATAAAGTTGACACCAAGTTTGCTTCCATCACCAAACACGCTGTATACTAAGAGTAAGAATAAAACCGAATGACCACTATTCTGAGTTTTAACTCCGGTATAAAAGGTACATTCACATTTATTCAAACTTATTACCAGTGGTTATGTGTGCGTGCAAATGCATGAAAGGTCAAAGACTTGGGTAGTTTCAATTCCTCATCATTGTTGTTGCGTTGTTTTGGAAACGTCACTCTCACTTCTCCAAACAGAAGGGTGTTAGAGGTGTGTTCGAAGACGGCTCACTTGTTCATTGTAGTGCTATCCCAGTGTCCTGATGTCTCTGTAAGACGCTTTATAAGGCTTATAGTATAGGAGGGGGCACAAACCTCACCAGACTACAGAATCAAGACGTCTTATATTTCCTTTTCTGGAGGAAAATATCTGCACCCTTTGGTTACCGACCCACAGATGACCACATGAGGCAATCTGTTCCATCTCTTTCAGAGACAGAAAGATAAGCCTCAAAATGTTGCATTCACCACAGACATAAACACAATGCTATACGCTGTATTGCAAACAACTATTGCAACACACCACCACAAACCTACATACACTCTTCCTCTTTCATCTGATCTCGTGAGATACAAACCGGCGTCTTACACTGACTCAGGACGAGCGTTACCCTTTCTTTTTCTTCTGATCAACGATAAGACACTAAGAAAAGCATTTCGGAACGAGCACAAGTGGCACACTACCCTCAGAGGAAGCGTGGGTGATTTTACTTCCTTTACACTTACTCTGATGCTTGTCAGGAGTCTTTTTGTCACCAAGACGTTTTTGAGAAGATCGGTGGAGTCAAAATGGCAACTTGGATACAAATGTGACTGCAGTCAGTTATCAGGGACTCAGAGCGCTGTGATCAGAACAAAATGGCAACCAAGACAGCTCTTACACACATCCAGAACTTTCTTTTTTCAGGTTTTACTGTAGAATGAAAGATTATTCAAGTATTTATAAATGAAAAATAATACAGAGACTTCAAACCCTGGGCTAGATGCTAAATTAGACTGAAGAGAGAGGTGATTTTATAGCAAATGGTACTTAGGGATCTGTTTCCTTAAACGCTACGTGGTGTGACATCAGCCGTTATGTAAAATGAGAGAGAGAGAGAGAGAGAGGCAGTAGACAGACAGAAAGCAAGTAAATGTGGCAGAAAGAGAGAGAAAGCAATGTAATGATTTATGGCTTTCTTTCTTTCTTTCTGATTGGTTAATAAAGAAGACACCAAGTAATATGTTTAAGTAAAGATGTGTCCTTCATTATATTTCATTAGAGAGAGAGAGAGAGAGGCAGATACGTCACAGACAGGATGTGGTGAAGAGACAGGAAATGCATCACATTGTCAATTTTTACCATTTTAAAAAGAGACAAGACTTGTTCTTTCCAGAAACAGATGCATGACAAAGAACATTAATGACAACAGACTGAAAATCAAACATTGTGACAGCAACCGAGCACAGAAACAACCTGAACAACCACCACAGCAAACAATGATTACCATAAAGCCCAACAACATTTACAGTCTCCCCTCTTTTAAGGTCTAAAAATGTCTTACATATACACCACAAGCCCAAAAATATGTGGACACTTGAACATCATACCCATATGAGGTTCTTCCTCAGACTCTTGCTACAAAGTCAAAGACATGAGGGTCGGCACGGTGGTGTAGTGGTTAGCACTGTCACCTCACAGCAATAAGGTGCTGGGTTCAAGCCCAGTGGATGACAGGGGTCTTTCTGTGTGGAGTTTGCATGTTGTGCCTGTGTGGGTTTCCTCTGGGTGCTCTGGTTTACCCCACAGTCCAAAGACATGCAGGTCAGGATAATTGGTGGCTCTAAATTGCCCATAGGCGTGAATGTTTTTTTCCCCCAAGCCCAGAAATGGGAGGGTTGTGGCATCTGGCATAAAGCTATGCTCCCATTAATATGACATGTGGATCAGTAGGGTCCTCATCCTGGCAACAGTGCTGGACAAGGAGGAAGAAGAAGAGCTCCATGAAGACATGGCTTGCCAAGGTTGGAGTAGAACTGTGTAGGACACTTGAGACCCTGGACCTCAACCCCTAGTGATCACCTCTGAGATGACTTACACTATAGCAGGTATAAACAGTTGTTTTGAGGACTTTCATGTAGCAGAAAACTTATTGAACATTCAAAATTGCCGACATTGGAGACTCCTTCCATAAATACAGTATTACATATTATAATACATATGGGCCACTTTTTCCATGGAATTAAAAATATATGTTCTATTCCCTTCTAGTGGGTTTATTGATAGCATGCAATATTGTTATCATATCACTTATCCTCCATGTATTACGCTACTCTCCCCAATGGAGAATGAGCGTGCAATATTGTTATAATATTGCATGTTGTCAAGACAACACGACATCACACATCGGAGCTCATGCGAAGATCCAATGACAAAACTTTTCTGCTGTACATGACCGGAATCATTTCTTTGTCAGCCAGGAGAGAGAGAAGATGAGGCTAATCTAGTGCTAGATTTACTGTAAGCACTCAATAAATAAACTGAAAACTGAAACTAAAGACACACGGAACACCCAAAAGGTGACCAAAACTTCATTAGATATTCTTCATGCATATTTACAAGAGAAAAACATACCAACGGACATTGAAAAACTGGAAAAGAGACACGTCGGAGATATAAAACTTTTGTGCTAGTGAGTGACTGTGACAGTTTGTAAACAAACATAGCCGTGAGGTTTGCTTCATTAAAAGCAGAAGATTTTGAGAGAATTTTGGCTGCCAGGTCGCTCCGTTGTGTGTAGCTGTTGATGTTGATTTTAAAAGTAACTAAGTCAATTACACAGGGAAAATAATAATAATAATCTCATCTCATCTCATTATCTCTAGCCGCTTTATCCTTCTACAGGGTCGCAGGCAAGCTGGAGCCTATCCCAGCTGACTACGGGTGAAAGGCGGGGTACACCCTGGACAAGTCGCCAGGTCATCACAGGGCTGACACATAGACACAGACAACCATTCACACTCACATTCACACCTACGCTCAATTTAGAGTCACCAGTTAACCTAACCTGCATGTCTTTGGACTGTGGGGGATACCGGAGCACCCGGAGGAAACCCACGCGGACACGGGGAGAACATGCAAACTCCACACAGAAAGGCCCTCGCCGGCCCCGGGGCTCGAACCCGGACCTTCTTGCTGTGAGGCGACAGCGCTAACCACTACACCACTGTGCCGCCCTAATAATAATAATAATAATAATATTTGGCTTGACTGTGCTAGCATTGGCCTGCACTAGCACTACACCAGCTAGAAGGTAATTGGACTGCCGCACTAACAGCACTAAGTCGTGGGTAAGCTCGCGTCGGCCTTTGCTAACGCTACTGCTATGCCAGCTGGAAGCTAACTGGACTGCCACGCTAACAGCACCGAGTCACAGGTAAGCTAGCGTTAGCCTTAAAGAATGCTGATATGAAGAGTGTATGTATAATAATAATAATAATAATAGCTGGCTTATTTTCATGGTCTATCAGATATATTCCATTCAGCGACTCGTCTTCGACTTATCTGTGAAGAAACTCAGTCGTCCAGGTACATAGTAATCTGTGGTTGGTTGAAGAGAGCAACTGGACTTGCTTGACGATTCTTGAAAACGTTTCGCCTCTCCTCCGAAAGGCATCCTCAGTTCTGTCTGACTACTAGGGAGTATCCAGTATTTATTCTCTCATGGATCATCATAGAATCCGAATCAGAATGCTGATGGCTGCATTGTGGGCGGCTGATAAGATGTCATAGACACCCACCTCTGTTCAATGATGGTCGTTCCAGGTCCAAGTCTTCGACTTGTTCAGTATTATGCTAGCTGAATGGAATATATCTGATAGGCCACTCAATGCCAGCTAATATTATTTAAATGTTGTTCTTAGAAAAAGTTTCACCATACTAACAATTACATATTAAATAATGCTGATTTAGGGGCGGCACGGTGGTGTAGTGGTTAGTGCTGTCACCTCACAGCAAGAAGGTCCTGGGTTCGAGCCCCGGGGCCGGCGAGGGCCTTTCTGTGTGGAGTTTGCATGTTCTCCCCGTGTCCGCGTGGGTTTCCTCCGGGTGCTCCGGTTTCCCCCACAGTCCAAAGACATGCAGGTTAGGTTAACTGGTGACTCTAAATTGAGCGTAGGTGTGAATGTGAGTGTGAATGGTTGTCTGTGTCTATGTGTCAGCCCTGTGATGACCTGGCGACTTGTCCAGGGTGAACCCCGCCTTTCGCCCGTAGTCAGCTGGGATAGGCTCCAGCTCGCCTGCGACCCTGTAGAAGGATAAAGCGGCTACAGATAATGAGATGAGATGAGATAATGCTGATTTATGTTAAACATTTACAAATTGTTAATTTAAGACTTCCTGCATCCTGTCAACGTCTGGGAAGTTTGGAAATCTGCTCCTCGAACTCACGGTCTTTAACGTTTGATGAGCACTCATGTAGGTACAGACTCGAGCTCTGACAGATGGTGCGAGTGTAATTCAAAGATCATGTGCTGATGACTAATATCTCCTGGGCTTATTGTGGGAAACGATAGGAAGAGCAAAGTGTTTAAAGTGGAAAGAGAAAAAAAAGTCACCCTGCAGACATAATAAACTTCTTGTTTTGGTATCAGAGGTCGCCTTTGTGAGTGCAATTAGAGGATTTATTTGGCACCAGCCATTTTTTTCACTCGAGCCTGAAAGCTAGGTGTTTGAGTGCTGATAAGTAACATTACAGTAGATGAAGTCGAGGGTTACATTGAAAAAAGCCCTGATTTGGAACTCCGTACATAATGTATGAACTCAAACCACTACTGGTTTTTCCTTCATCTTTTTTCAACTATACTATGCAGCCACTTTAATAAATTAGCATCATGCTAGCTTAGCAGTTCAAATTGTGTACTGTTAATGAAAATGTTCCGAGTTTAAATCTGAGCTCAGCACTTGTAGGGTATCGAGCAAAACCCTTGCTTTGTTTCGATTAAATTCAGCCTAATTTTTGGTAATACTGATAATAATAAACTGAGAAGTTCCACTTGGTCCACACTTTACATTAAGGTCCTTTAAAATGATAGCGATGTCAAATAGAAGGATAGATTTACACATGGTTTGTCTTCGAGTGTCCTTCTGTCATGAATATCCTGTAGTGTGGGCTAGACACTGGGTCAACTTAGGGCCCAGTCCTACAACACCGATAACTATAACTGCAACTCTGACGATCCCTCTGCCTGAATTTAGTTCCAGTCTGGAGCAGAAACACCACAACTATAATCCCCAATATAATATCACTTGGTCCTGCCACTCAGGGAAATAAACGCACGTAACTTAGGAATAGTCATGGAAGTTTTTTCCGAGTAGTAGCACATTATTCCGGGTCATGCTGTACAGCTTGGACTTCAAAACAACCCATGTACACAATCCGGTGGTTGATATAATACGGTTAGGTCACGGATTATGGAAATAAAAAAGGATACAAAATACGGAGTGGTTACAGATTTTAATACGGATGCATCACGGATGCAAATAATTTACGGCTCGGTCACAGATGTTTCAGTATATTACAGATTGGTTACTGATTTTATACGGATGATGCATCACGGATAAAAAATTAAGAAGTCTAAAACAATTAAATGCTGAAGTTCATAATTAAAATATCTTACCTGCATTTACATGTTCACTTTATTAATTTACTATTGATATTTCACAGAGGGTGGCACGGTGGTGTAGTGGTTAGCGCTGTCGCCTCACAGCAAGAAGGTCCGGGTTCGAGCCCCGGGGCCGGCGAGGGCCTTTCTGTGCGGAGTTTGCATGTTCTCCCCGTGTCCGCGTGGGTTTCCTCCGGGTGCTCCGGTTTCCCCCACAGTCCAAAGACATGCAGGTTAGGTTAACTGGTGACTCTAAATTGACCGTAGGTGTGAATGTGAGTGAGAATGGTTGTCTGTGTCTATGTGTCAGCCCTGTGATGACCTGGTGACTTGTCCAGGGTGTACCCCGCCTTTCACCCGTAGTCAGCTGGGATAGGCTCCAGCTCGCCTGCGACCCTGTAGAACAGGATAAAGCGGCTAGAGATAATGAGATGAGATGAGATATTTCATGGAAAATATCACATAACCGTGAATAAAAGATCTGTGCTTTGTATTATATTTTTTATTTTCTGTGAATCCGTATTTTGTGACGCAATAAGGATGTACAAAGATGCCCGGGGGAAAACAGCACGTTCTTAAACAACGTCACATGTAAATAATGACCTGATTGCTCAGATGTTTTATCGGATCAGGTCCAGACCTGGAGAAAAAAAATATTGCTCCAGAATCTCACCGATACGGATAAACTCAGGCCTGGGCTATACGGTAGGTATCGTTATCGGTCTGGTGTGAGCACTGACCACATAAACTACAGGGGACTGATTTATTTATATTTATCGGTATTGTGGGACCTTAAGGCATTAAGTTGGTTAGTTTCAGGCAGCTAAAAACTATTAGCTAAATAAATATTGATAAAACTCAGAGCCACTAGATATAATTTCATGACTATATTTGAGACGACCTGTACTGTATTCACTCAGACATCGCACCACAATGATATCGTCGTCTAATTAGAAACATACATGTGAACTGATTGACGCCAATTAAATAATGTTCCGTGTCAGACTTCAGATGTAAAATAGACAAGGTTTCTCATACAGACATCAGTTGAAGACTGAAAACACAACCTGTCAGGGAAGGTTGACTTTTCATGAACTTTATAGTTCATAGAGAGGTGGACTTTTACTGTCTGAATAAAACACCTCCTCCTCCTCTCTTTTTATGCCTGTGTACCTCAAAGGAACAACTCTATTCACTCTATTCATTCACTATATTCGCTCTATTCTATTCACCACGACTCACTTCAGAGACAGTTTCAGTTTTAATCCCTCTACAGCAGGTGTGTAAACAGCGGCCTTCGTTTGCAGGTTGTTAGTGTGCAGATGACTGTCGTCGTGGTGACGTGTCAGGAGGAGATATGACACCTTGCATAGCCTTGACTTGAGCACTACGTTGACTACACATGCGTGTTTGAATGTATACAATTACAGTTTTCAACACAGTATTTCTACACAGCAAATTATATTTTCAGAAACACCTCTACAATGGGGCGGCACGGTGGTGTAGTGGTTAGCGCTGTCGCCTCACAGCAAGAAGGTCTGGGTTCGAGCCCCGTGGCCGGCGAGGGCCTTTCTGTGCGGAGTTTGCATGTTCTCCCTGTGTCCGCGTGGATTTCCTCCGGGTGCTCCGGTTTCCCCCACAGTCCAAAGACATGCAGGTTAGGTTAACTGGTGACTCTAAATTGAGCGTAGGTGTGAATGGTTGTCTGTGTCTACAGTGGTGCTTGAAAGCTTGTGAACCCTTTTGAATTTTCTATATTTCTGCATAAATATGACCTAAAACATCATCAGATTTTCACACAAGTCCTAAAAGTAGATAAAGAGAACCCAGTTAAACAAATGAGACAAAAATATTATACTTGGTCATTTATTTATTGAGAAAAATGATCCAATATTACATATCTGGGGCGGCACGGTGGTGTAGTGGTTAGCGCTGTCGCCTCACAGCAAGAAGGTCCGGGTTCGAGCCCCGGGGCCGGCGAGGGCCTTTCTGTGTGGAGTTTGCATGTTCTCCCCGTGTCCGCGTGGGTTTCCTCCGGGTGCTCCGGTTTCCCCCACAGTCCAAAGACATGCAGGTTAGGTTAACTGGTGACTCTAAATTGAGCGTAGGTGTGAATGTGAGTGTGAATGATTGTCTGTGTCTATGTGTCAGCCCTGTGATGACCTGGCAACTTGTCCAGGGTGTACCCCGTCTTTCGCCCATAGTCAGCTGGGATAGGCTCCAGCTTGCCTGCGACCCTGTAGAAGGATAAAGCGGCTAGAGATAATGAGATGAGATGAGATTACATATCTGCGAGTGGCAAAAGTATGTGAACCTCTAGGATTAGCAGTTAATTTGAAGGTGAAATTAGAGTCAGGTGTTTTCAATCAATGGGATGACAATCAGGTGTGAGTGGGCACCCTGTTTTATTTAAAGAACAGGGATCTATCAAAGTCTGATCTTCACAACACATGTTTGTGGAAGTGTATCATGGCACGAACAAAGGAGATTTCTGAGGACCTCAGAAAAAGCGTTGTTGATGCTCATCAGGCTGGAAAAGGTTACAAAACCATCTCTAAAGAGTTTGGACTCCACCAATCCACAGTCAGACAGATTGTGTACAAATGAAGGAAATTTAAGACCATTGTTACCCTCCCCAGGAGTGGTCGACCAACAAAGATCACTCCAAGAGCAAGGCGTGTAATAGTCAGCGAGGTCAGGAAGGACCCCAGGGTAACTTCTAAGCAACTGAAGGCCTCTCTCACATTGGCTAATGTTAATGTTCATGAGTCCACCATCAGGAGAACACTGAACAACAATGGTGTGCATGGCAGGGTTGCAAGGAGAAAGCCACTGCTCTCCAAAAAGAACATTGCTGCTTGTCTGCAGTTTGCTAAAGATCACGTGGACAAGCCATAAGGCTATTGGAAAAATGTTTTGTGGACAGATGAGACCAAAATAGAACTTTTTGGTTTAAATGATGTGTTATGTTTGGAGAAAGGAAAACCCTGCATTCCAGCATAAGAACCTTATCCCATCTGTGAAACATGGTGGTGGTAGTATCATGGTTTGGACCTGTTTTGCTGCACCTGGGCCAGGACGGCTTGCCATCATTGATGGAACAATGAATTCTGAATTATACCAGTGAATTCTAAAGGAAAATGTCAGGACATTTGTCCATGAACTGAATCTCAAGAGAAGGTGGATCATGCAGCAAGACAACGACCCTAAGCACACAAGTCGTTCTACCAAAGAATGGCAAAATAAAGAATAAAGTTAATGTTTTGGAATGGCCAAGTCAAAGTCCTGACCTTAATCCAATCAAAATGTTGTGGAAGGACCTGAAGCGAGCAGTTCATGTGAGGAAACCCACCAACATCCCAGAGTTGAAGCTGTTCTGTACGGAGGAACGGGCTAAAATTCCTCCAAGCCGGTGTGCAGGACTGATCGACAGTTACCGGAAACATTTAGTTGCAGTTATTGCTGCACAAGGGGGTCACACCAGATACTGAAAGCAAAGGTTCACATACTTTTGCCACTCACAGATATGTAATATTGGATCATTTTCCTCAATAAATAAATGACCAAGTATAATATTTTTGTCTCATTTGTTTAACTGGGTTCTTTTTATCTCCTTTTAGGACTTGTGTGAAAATCTGATGATGTTTTAGGTCATATTGATGCAGAAATATAGAAAATTCTAAAGGGTTCACAAACTTTCAAGCACCACTGTATGTGTCAGCCCTGTGATGACCTGGCGACTTGTCCAGGGTGTACCCCGCCTTTCGCCCGTAGTCAGCTGGGATAGGCTCCAGCTTGCCTGCGACCCTGTAGAAGAGGATAAAGCGGCTACAGATAATGAGATGAGATGAGACCTCTACCATGGTAGATGCCGTACTACTTTTCTTAATGCTGCCTTAAGCTTAACTCCCTTGTTACGTAAACATCTACTGCGAAAATACACCATAATTATTCAGGCGTAGCCGGGTTTTTTTGTGTATTAGCTACCTGTGATCCAAAGCCAGATGGCTTGTTACTGTATATAAATGTACTTGTTAGGGAGATGTGCATGTTTTTTTTTTTTAAGAGTCTGAAAGCTTAGTATAGAATACACGGTTCCCATAATGCATGTATCGAGGACTGAAGATGTATAAGTGAAGCTTACGATAAAATGCCAATTCTTACATTGAAAAATCATACAATTGATACCCTGATTTAATTATTAATATTATATATATAATAGGGTTTGGTATTTTCCTCCAAGAAAAATATAAAGTAGATGGTGACATAATGCTACATGAATTTAGTCTGATTCAGATATGGTTTTGTCATGGCTGAAATATTTTTAGTATCAGGCTTGAATATGAACATTGGGAATGACGAACTAGCCTTGTAGTGTGACATAACTGAAGATTAGTAATGTGGCATCTCTGACGCCCCATGACACCGTGACAAAAACTCTAGCATGTAAGAATTTTTTTGTATTTTCTCACCTAGGTTGACAGCCCCTACGATGTGTTCCTTGATGGCCATAATTGTCAATTTCTTGACCCTCCCCCCCGATAACATGCAAGGACGTGAACGATGATTGCCGTGTCGAAGTGTTACTATTAGAGCCGGGACTTGAGCTCAGCCAAAACTTAGGCAGACACCAAAAAAGCAACAGAGTAAAGGATTCTGCAAGGGATTAGCATCAGGCTGCCAGGTCGCTCCGTTGTGTGGAGCTGTCGATGTTGATTTTAAAAGTAACTCAGTAAATTACACAGGGAAATGAATCCTTAAGTCTGAGTGAAAAATACTGTAGCGAGCATGCAGCGTGGAAGAAGAGTCTGGAGACAGAAATCTTAGTTTCTCGGTCGTTAGCCTGTAGCTCTCGATAGCACTGGCTTGACTGCTTTATTAGCATTCGCTAACACTACTGATGAACGCTACACCGGCTGGAAGGTGACTTCACTGCTGCGCTGACAGCGCCGACTCACGGTTAAGCCCACGTTGGCCTTCGAGAAGGCTGAGGGCGATAAATTTTTGGTCCCTCCCACTATAAATCAAAATCTGATTGGTTAATCTGTCTTCATCTGTCACTTCCTACATAAACAGACACTGCCATGGCCTTCTGTCCTGGTAATGAAGTCCTAACCAATGAGTGAGCAGCTCTCAACTCTTCTCAGCCTAGAGACAACAAACAAACAAACAAACAAACAAACAAACAAACAAACAAACAAACAATCTCATTGGATAACTCGATTTTAATGTTTTCAGGACAGTAACCCTTTAATTTCTGAAGTAAATTTGATAGAAAATTAGGTCAAATTAGAAGAGAATAATTATAATGACATTATGAAAGAAATTAAATATAACATTTGAAATGCTGATATATTTGGGCTTCTCTGAACGCCCAGAAGGTCCTGACGGTTCCCTTCTGGATGATTGGTCGAAGTCTAACTTCACAGAGTCCCATGGCACTCTGACTGCTTAATCTGACACAGTGACCATTGTGAAAAACAAACATAGTGTAGTCTGATCCCAGCATTATCTTCTAACGTGCTTCAACTGTAAATGTATGGCTTACCCAACGGAATGCTATGAAACGTATGAATGCGTAAAACTGGATCCATCCTGAAAACACAAGTACAGATACTTCAAAGCAGACTTAAGCAGAGTAACAAAGTAATTTGGTAACGTCCCACATCTGATCAGCTACTGAATATAACCTCTGAACAAACTTTCACCTCGATAATATAATGCCTGATTACGCAGAAGCCCTGGAAAAACACAAGCGGAAGAAGAACACCACTTGTGTGGTTCTGCATGTGCTCTCCTTCCCATGTTTACAGCAGAAAGGATCCTGTTCTTCAAAACTTTTCCCTCTGTGCTTAACGTATGTGCTGAAGCTGAAATAAAGTTAAATTATAATAATGCTGCAGCTTGGGGAGATTATTCAAATGCCTTGAAGACTGAAAGACAAAGTTATCACATTTGGCATCCATAATGTAGTGAGCCCTAAAAAAAGGAGCAACAGTTGCTTCAAACTAGAGTTCACACACCCACATGTCTGTGTCTCAGAGTGAAACAGGTGCCATGCTGATAGATATCACGCTGATGGATGGATTTCTCCGTCCTCTGCAATGTAGCTGCAGATGGTCAAAGTGCTTCAGCTGCTGACCACAAAATCGCCGTCATGGAGAAACTATTAGCGCCTTATTTCGGAATTAGCCAAAAGACACCGCCGTTCACGTTAAGGGAAAGTGTGCCAGAAGAGATACGTCAAGATCCATCCGTCACTGTGTGGCTTTAGCATGAATTCAATACACACACACACACACACACATGCCTGAAACAGGAGATGATTGTGCATTTGTGTGCATTTGAACAGCACGCTATCTAACCGTGCTTCCGCTTCAGGTTTCAGTTGGAGAGCTGGTTCCTCTTTTATAGCAGTTTATGATGTTTGCTGGCTGAATGGAGCTCTGATAAAGGCTTATCAACACGGACCTCAGACTTTAAATGGAAACCCATCTCCTTGGTGTTCTAATCTCGGTCTGCACTTCTCATCCTGTGACTAATATTTGTGTTTGCGTATGTGTGTGTGTGTGTATCAAAGATTATCAATAAACTGCTTGAAATCTGTTTCCAAGATAGAAAGTCTACATGAGTGTCGCTGTGAGGTTAAATAATAAATAAAGTTCTGCTGTGGAAAATGTGTTTGCATGTGTGTCATTGAGGTTTGTTCATAGGTTACCTAGAGGATGGATTAGGAGTTCCTCATTATACTTTAGAGACTTTCAGAACGACAGGAAGAGGCCAACGTCAAACAGACTGGCTCGCTGTCTTGTACAGGAAGCCTGAAGAGAGAAACTATTTATAGAAACAACACTGACAGATGCAGTTTGTAATATTTAAAAGTGTTTCTAGGCATGTGAATTATATATAATCATCATTTCAAACGTACTATTTAAAAATAAAAAATTATTCACACTTATTCACCGCCCCCAGTTGGCACAGAGCTGCTCAGCTTGGCGTCTTTTCCAGAAAAAACAACTCATGAGATATATTGCGCTTCAAGAGACGGGATCTGACCAGTCAATCACATCACAAGCAACACAAAGCTCTTAAAATAACCATCCTTGAATATATAGTACCAGTCAAAAGTTTGGACACACCTTCTAATTCAGTGGTGTTTATTTTTATTAATTAATAAACACTTCATGTCTTACAGTAATGATGGATGTTGTTTCTCTTTACTTAGTTGTTCAGTTTGTGACATAATATGGATTACTACAGTTGCTGAATAGGGCTATTTACTGTATTTTTATTATTTGATCTCAAACACATTAAGAAGGCAAGAAACTCGTCCACTAATTACCTTTTGATGAGGCACAGCTGTTAATTGAAAAGCATTCCAGATGACTCCCTCATAAAGCTGGTTAAGATAATGACAATAGTGTGCAAAACATCATCAAGGTAACCGGTAGCTACTTTGAAGAATCTAAAATATCAAACATATTGGGTTCTTTTAAAACACTTTTGTTTACCACATAATTCCATTTATTTTATCCAAATTCAGTGGATATGAACAATTGCACCCTCTGATTGGCTACTCTACTACTAGGATATCAGCTCATATACCGTGAGTAGAGAAAAACAAAATGGCGGAGTGTGTTGCTGAACCAACCGAGGATGAAATAAAAACTCTACTTGAAAATAAAACCCCAAAAATGGTTACCAGGTATTTATAAGAAACAGAAATAGCGAAAAGAATATATATATATATATATATATATATATTTTAACCCCAATATCTCCTGTTCCACACTCCAGCCCAGTTGGTAGTGGTAATGCACCTTTAAGTTGGTTTGCCAACCACCAAAAAAACCCTAAAGAAGAAGATCCCAAAAACATACCAAAAAAAAAAAAAGCAACAAAATATGGAATGAGAGTATTCGATGGCAAGAACATATCTTTTTTAAAATTTTCAATATTTATTATAGCATTTTTCACAAATTGCTACTGTCTACTATTGAATTTGCAAAAAATAAAAATGCTCCGTTTCTCAAAATCCAGTGTGGATAGAATAAAACAGTATTCCACTCAATCTTCTTGTACACGGTTTATAGCTATCAGCTCATGTATGATTCGATTTCATGTAATAACTGTTATAGCTGTTATTTCATAGTTGTAATGTCTTCAGTATTGTTCTACAATGCAGAAAATACCACATACAGAAAATCCTATGAATGAGTAGAGTAGGGGTGTACAAACTTTTGACTGGTGCTGTATAACAGTGTGTGGCAACATTTATCCTGGTTATTAATATAGCATCCACTTTCTAGGAACGTTAGGATCAAATACTTCCCTGAATAACAGCAAAATCATTTAAGGCAACTTTGGCAGAATCCCATTCAAGTGTTCAGCCTCAGTGGGTTAAAAGCGATAAAAGATGCGCCAGTGGATTTTCTTGGAATTTGAACTCATGACCTTCCTGTTACACAAAATTAAAGAAACACTCCCTCGGAGTTCAACTTTCCACCACATCGCTATAAGCCAGTGGTGAACAGTTACTATTAGAGCTGGGACTTGAGCTCAGCCAAAACTTAGCCAGACACCAAAAAAAGCAACAGGGTAAAGGATTCTGTAAGGGATTAGCGGCAGGCTGCCAGGTCGCTCCGTTGTGTGGAGCTGTCGATGTAGATTTTAAAAGTAACTCAGTAAATTACACAGGGAAATGAATCCTTAAGTCTGAGTGAAAAATACTGTAGTGAGCGTGCAGCATGGAAGAAGAGTCTGGAGACAGAAACCTTAGTTTCTTGGTCATTAGCCTGTAGCTCTCGATAGCACTGGCTTGATTGCTTTATTAGCATTCGCTAACACTACTGATGAACGCTACACCGGCTGGAAGGTGACTTCACTGCTGCGCTGACAGCGCCGACTCGTGGTTAAGCTCACGTTGGCCTTCGAGAGGGCTGAGGGCGATACATTTTTGGTCCCTCCCACTATAAATCAAAATCTGATTGGTTAATCTGTCTTCATCTGTCACTTCCATAAACAGACACTGCCCTTCTGTCGCGGCAGTGAAGTCCTAACCAATGAGTGAGCAGCTCTAAACTCTTCTCAGCCTAGAGACAACAAACAAACAATCTCATTGGAGAACTCGATTTTAATGTTTTCAGGACAGTAACCCTTTCATTTCTGAAGCACATTTGATAGAAAATGAGGCCAAATTAGTATCAGAAGAGAATAATTATAATGAAATTATGAAAGAATGAAAGAAATTAAATATAACATTTGAAATGCTGATATGTTTGGGCTTCTCTGAAGGACCTGATGGTTCCTATCTGCTATAAGCACATCTAGCACAATACATGTCTAAAATTGTTCAGTTTTCTAACATACTGTTCACTTACAGCACGTCCCATAGCTTCTGTTATCTCCTACATTATAGCAGCTATAAACAGTGGTTCCATCATTAGTCTCTCATTTTCTATGTTGAAGTTGTTAAGATAAAAAGAGGCAGCTTGATATGTTACAGTACTAAGAAAGCAGAAAACACAACATCCTCTGTCCTGAAGACACAGGAGCACACTAAACTTCTTATAGTGTTTTATTATTATTACTATTATTAATACCTCCACCATCTTTGTTGGAGAAGGTTGCGTTTTTGCCTTTGTTTGTTTGTCTGTTCCCAAAGTAACAGTACAAAAAGTAGTGAATAGATTTGGATGAAATTTGGTGGACAGCTTTAGTATTATCCTAGGGTCAAGTGACTTGATTTTGATGTTGATGATATGTAAGTTGGAGGAGGTAAGCACTCTAAAGTGTGACATTCTTGTTATTATTACTACTACTACTTCATTTTATCTTATTTTTCTCATCTCATCTCATTATCTCTAGCCACTTTATCCTGTTCTACAAGGTCGCAGGCAAGCTGGAGCCTATCCCAGCTGACTACGGGCGAAAGGCGGGGTACACCCTGGACAAGTCGCCAGGTCATCACAGGGCTGACACATAGACACAGACAACCATTCACACTCACATTCACACCTACACTCAATTTAGAGTCACCAGTTAACCTAACCTGCATGTCTTTGGACTGTGGGGGAAACCGGAGCACCCGGAGGAAACCCACGCGGACACGGGGAGAACATGCAAACTCCGCACAGAAAGGCCCTCGCCGGCCACGGGGCTCGAACCCGGACCTTCTTGCTGTGAGGCGACAGCATTAACCACTACACCACCGTGCCGCCCTGAATAAATTAATATTAATATAATATCTATATGGGCAGTTCTTTGGTAACAGAATGACATTCACAGCAAAACTTTTTTAGTTGCAGTACTCAAGATAATGGTATTAAATAAAATTTCCCACTGTATGGGGTCTTTTGACCCTAAAAATGCATAGAAAAATAGGCTATGTTTAACTTTGAACGCAAAATCTTTTATAAGGAAAGAAAAGTCAGTAACAGAATTACGTCAGGAAAAAAAACCTGAACTTTCATTTCTTAAAATTCAAACCAAGATTTCTCTGAAGCGATGTTTCTGTAGTTTGGGTGATGATTTTTAAATATGGTTTTCAGTACATTTTGCCTTGAATTCCAGACTTTAGCAATCTCACTGACCTGACAAGTTAAGGCATTCTTAATAATGCCATAATTTTGCCCTCTCTGCTGAATAATTGCCCATTTAAATATTAAATAAATAAATTCCTACCTTATCTAAACTCCTGCTCCGATCGGGATCACCACCTTACTTGTGGTGGAGTGACTCAAGTGTTCAAGTGTTGGCTGGAGTCTCCATACTCCTGGCAGGGTCATCCATGCCAAACAGATCGAAGGGTAGGAACCAGACAAAGAGTGATCCCTTGGTCCTCGTAAAAACACATTACAGAAACTGGAAGCAGAGAAGGCCTTATGTGCCATGAGGCATGAAACAGATAGGTAACAGATTATCTAATCTCATTTTACATTATCTTAAAGCGAGACGGCCTTTCGATTTCATAAAATCGGTGAAATTTAGTTCCGTCTGAAATGTGGTGATTGTGATATCTGTTTATTTCTGTAATATCTCACAAAATATCAGGCCATTCTGTGGCTGGGAAGTTATTTAATTTGAGGGGATTAAAGCAAATAATGTGCATGAAATCACTTGCTTCGCGCAGTCAAGCAGACAGAGGAAGTGTGCGCATGCGCAGGTTTACCTTCTTCTTCTTCTTTTGGGTTTTACGGCAGCTGGCATCCACAGTGTTGCATTACTGCCATCTACAGGTTTCCCTTTGAGCGTGCACTGACAGTTCCATCATTCTGTCGCTAAACGAACAGCTGATCACACCGAGGTGCTCGCTGAGCGCCCATATTTATTAGTTTGGTCCTGCGTTTCCTTTCCTTCGTATATAACATAACGTCTTTTCTTCTCCCTTTCTTTCCGTTACTGTAGTCGGTCTTTCACGTTTCATTCACGCACTCACGTCCTCCATTTTTCTCTCCTGCTTCAAATTTGTATCCCACAATGCCTTGCGCGAACGGGGAAAGCCCACCACATGATGCATGACGTAGTATCTTGTATTGGGTCATGGTGAAGCAGGAAAAAATAGCGGAGAATTTAGAACCACGTGGTTCTGAATTCATTAATTGTTCTATTTTTTTAAACTAATAAAATTGGAAGTCTGTGATTTGAATTCAGTAGCTTTCAGTCACTAAACAAAAATAATTGGGTGTCGGGGAAAATTCTTTTTATGACATATGCTTGAAAAATTTGAAAGGCAGTACAGCTTTAAATGTTGAGTAAATGGCTCCTTACAGATCTCATCATGTGGACGATTATAATTTTCTTTGAGAAATAACAACCATTTTGTTGTTACTACACACCTGTTTATTAATTGTCTTTGATTACATGAAATCTAATTAATTCTGAAAAAGTTTATGTGAACGAACAAACGGTTACGATGGAAATGATAAAGTCTTAGAACAAGTGCATGAATATAATCCTGATTTGAAATACTGCTGCCATTATTGGCACAGCTGCCGGTATATAAAATTAATCAACCCCTTCTGACCAATCAGAATAGAGAACTCAGTAGTGGTGTAACAGTTAGCCATATCAACAGCTTTGCTATCTAATATCGCTCTCATATAGATCCAGTTTCAGACTGTATACAGTATAATTTCAACAGAATGTATTAGTGGGGGTGTTGGTGCTTTTTGGTGTTTTCCAGAAACATCAGAGAAAGTGGAACAGCACTGTCATGCCAGGTTTCTGTGCGTGTGTTTGAACAGCTTGACTCTTCAGCTCTCCATCTACGATCTGTGCTGTTTTTTCCCTTTTCCCCTCAACGGAGATCAGGATGTTGACTCATCAGGGTTTTCCAGCAGACCTATCTCTCTGCTCCAAGGGAAGAGAGTCACAGTGTAGAGAAGTCCAAAACTCTGTTCAACACTCCAGCGTCTTTCCTGTGTCTCGAATTCCATGAAAGTCCAGCTGTGAAAATTCCTGACACTTTACGTCATCCACATGGGCTCCAAGTGCCAGCGATTACTTTACACTCGCATTACTGTACTGTTACTCTCTAAACATTTTGCAGAGTGAAACAAGCAGTGGATTCTTTCAGAGATCACCAGTAGGCCATTGTTGTTCTGTCAAAACACTTCATGCTTCAACAAGTAGCATGTCACTGTGATGAAAATATGGAAAATGGAAAATAATAATAATAATAATAACTCCACAGGATGGATCTAAAAATGGACCTAAAAGTACCAGGGTTCTGCTTTTATATATGTGTGGGTGTGTGTAATGATTTCAGTGTGAAAAGCAGAACACCCACATGATGATGTTATGGATATTTAGAGAAACCGTTATTCATGGCTCTGAATGCTATAATGTGATGAGGTGAGATCTTGATGACGATACCGAGAGAACAGTGTGAAGACAGAGTGGACTCATGCAACAGGAAGAGCATCCGAGTCTGGAGTGGGCTTTAGGGTGCTGTGGGGAAGACAGAGGAAGTTGTGTGGTTAATAGACATGTAAGCTGTCAGGTTTTTTCCATTAACTTCAGAGTCCCATGATCAGGGAGGCTGATGAGTTTACACATGCACACGTACACACACACACACACACGTGGCCATTTTAACATCTCGCAAATACTTGAAATGCAAAAATAGCTTGCATATAATGTATACAGCTTGCAACATTTATTGTGCAAGGTGGCCCACTTTAGATCTTTCCTTCTGGACTAGATGGGACTGGAGTGACCTATGCCGTCATTGACAGGCTTGCTATTATTATTATTATTATTATTATTACTATAACAGGTGACACGCTGGGCGGCATGGTGCTGTAGTGGTTAGCGCTGTCGCCTCACAGCAAGAAGGTCCGGGTTCGAGCCCCGTGGCCGGCGAGGGCCTTTCTGTGTGGAGTTTGCATGTTCTCCCCGTGTCCGCGTGGGTTTCCTCCGGGTGCTCCGGTTTCCTCCACAGTCCAAAGACATGCAGGTTAGGTTAACTGGTGACTCTAAATTGAGCGTAGGTGTGAATGTGAGTGTGAATGGTTGTCTGTGTCTATGTGTCAGCCCTGTGATGACCTGGCGACTTCTCCAGGGTGAACCCCGCCTTTCGCCCGTAGTCAGCTGGGATAGGCTCCAGCTCGCCTGCGACCCTGTAGAACAGGATAAAGCGGCTACAGATAATGAGATGAGATGAGGTGACATGCTTGTTTTAATATACAGGCTGTTGAGATTGACAGATCAGATTTAGAGTGATCTAAATTGCAGACATATGATTTTAATAACAAGATGTACCCAACAGAGTTTATCATCTCAGAATCTGTTTAGAGACCTCCTTCAGGTTTGTGATTTGGCCTCAAGATCATATCGGATGAGCTCAGAAATAAAGACTAACTCTGTGGTTAACAGATCAGTGACTCTGAGTAACTCCTAAATCAACTTTAAGGACATGATTTATCTCTTTACATTGGTAATATTTTGTTTCTAACATGCATTCTTTTAAAAATACCACAAAAAGCAAAAATAAATCGGGCTGGTTTCTTCATTGCAGGCATGTGCTGACATTTTTCCAAGGCCGGAAAGAAACTCCACCCCAGCTGAAGCAGAAATGGCTAGGTCATGCCCCTTTTCCACTAAACGACATGTCAGAATGCATGTGCAGTTTTAACAGAGGGATGGGAAGGCGGGTTAGTGTTTTCATTGCAGTTGTAATTCTCTTTACAGCCAGCAGAGGGCTCAAAAAATGCAAACTGCTTGTTTAATTTTCCCAATGTTGTGCTTGTACATATTTAATACTGTGGGAAAAAAAAAAAAAAAGATTACAACACTTTTGAATGTCAGTTTTATGCATATTGAGCTCTGAACATGTCTGAATTTGATGTTTGTATCTTGTTGGTGTGTGAAATCATTAAATTGCACCAATACTTTCTCTGAATAACAAAATCAATATGCAACACTACAATACCTACTCTTCACACCTTAAACCCATTTTAAACCAGCAGTTATGAGTTGAACTAATCCGAACAAACTTTGCCACAATAACTCTGATATGTGCTTTGCAAGAATGTTTACATCTGTCGATGAAAGAGTCTGAAGGAGGGGAAGGTTTGCTCAGGCCAACCTACGTCTGTGTGAGATGGCGTAGCTCCGGGACTTGGAGAACCATCAGACAGCGCATGCAGCGTTGGCCGGTGTCTGAGCCCTGTTGGACTGAGCCATACTCCTCTTAGCCTTTTCCTGAGTGGGCCTGGAACTTCCTGCCTGATTTCCTGTACAGTTCATGGAATGTACATAGGCACAGCTCTCCATCCTGTACTTCAAAATACACCCCAAAAAAATATGCTGTCATGTGACACATGGACGACTCAGTGCATAATATTTCTTTTGGAGAATTCGTGGATTAGGTCATGTGCTGAGCTATAGAGAGCTCATAAGTAACTGCAATAAAAAAGGCTGCCACACTTCTGGAAAAGGCTTACACACTTACATAAGGCTTAACGTAATGAAGTGCATGTTATATGCTTTTATGTGATGGAAATGTTTATGCTGGAGCAACTCTGCCAAAGGGAAACGTCAGAAGGGGACTACTGAATGAAACTGTGTGTGGATGTGTGTGGGGGGTGGGGGGGTTTGAGAAAGAAAGAAAGAAAGAAAGAAAGAAAGAAAGAAAGAAAGAAAGAAAGAAAGAAAGAAGAGAGTGGGTAGTTTACTAAGCCAGAGAATGTGAGTGTAGGCGCTCAAGGACAGCTTTATGCAAAGAAAACCCAAAGCGTGTGTGTGTGTGTGTGTGTGTGTGTGTGTGTGTGTGTCAGCCATTAAAGCCAAACTCCCTGTAGAAATGACCAGTTTACTCCTTGGACTTCCTTAACAAATCCAATTATCATTTAATTAAACAGATTTCATTAATCATACCCTTAAAAAACAAACACTAGAAAAACTACAGGACACCTCAGACCAGGGGTCTGAATTACATCACAGATCAGGGGCTTGGAGGACTTTTGTAGCTGCCCTTTAGCTGTTAAAAATAAATAAATAAATAAATAAATTCAACATTAGGGGCGGCACGGTGGTGTAGTGGTTAGCGCTGTCGCCTCACAGAAAGAAGGTCCGGGTTCGAGCCCCGTGGCCGGCGAGGGCCTTTCTGTGTGGAGTTTGCATGTTCTCCCCGTGTCCGCGTGGGTTTCCTCCGGGTGCTCTGGTATCCCCCACAGTCCAAAGACATGCAGGTTAGGGTAACTGGTGACTCTAAATTGACCGTAGGTGTGAATGTGAGTGTGAATGGTTGTCTGTGTCTATGTGTCAGCCCTGTGATGACCTGGCGACTTGTCCAGGGTGTACCCCGCCTCTCGCCCGTAGTCAGCTGGGATAGGCTCCAGCTTGCCTGCGACCCTGTAGAACAGGATAAAGCGGCTACAGATAATGAGATGAGAATGAGAAATTCAACATTAAATAATGGCTGGCTATTAATAACATTAAATAATGGCTGGCTATGTTTTGTCGATTCCACAGGGATGTCTGGATCCCACTTGGAGAAGCACTACCATAAACAAAACAGAGAGAAACAGTAACAGACAGTGTCAGGAGGCCACTAACATGCACCATCAAAGAGCCCATGGAGTCCTGTAGTTGTAGGCAGACAAGGGGATTGGAGTATATCCCATGGTCGTACAGCACCCTCTTGTGGATGAAGCTCTTGCTAGGGCAAAGAGGTGCTGAAGTGACTTTCTTTTAACACTGTCTACAGTCTGCAGCTATTTAAAAGGAACCAATATCACCATAGCTAAGCAGAAAACATTCTCTCACTCTCACACACAAACAGGCAGTTGCACCAACTGCATTATTTTGGCACTAGAAGAAGACTTTATTTGACACATGCATACTCAAATACAGTGAAATTCATCCTCTGCATTTAACCCATCTGAAGCAGTGAACACATGCACAAGTGAGCAATGAGCGCGCGCACACACACACACACACCAGTGGGCAGCTATGCTATAGCACCTGGGGAGCAGTTGGGGCCGCCCCATGTTAACCTAATCTGCATGTCTTTGGACTGTGGGGGAAACCGGAGCACCCGGAGGAAACCCACGTGGACAACATGCAAACTCCACACAGAAAGGCCCTCGCCGGCCATGGGGCTCGAACCCAGGACCTTCTTGTTATGAGGGGACAGCGCTAACCACTACACCATTGTGCCACCTTAACACTGCAACTTTACTGTATTTATCATATAAATGTAGTTATGTTCAAAGAACACCATTATTAACTATCTAGTTACCTAACTTATTTGGCACTTTGAGAAACAAAAACCTTAAAGTTTAAAGCCTTTCAGATTTTTCAAGTGTAAGTCATAAAAAGAATTTTCCTGACACCCAGTTATTTTTGTTTAGTGACTGAAAGCTACTGAATTTGAATCACAGACTTCCACTTTTATTAGTTTAAAAAAAAATAGAACAATTAATGAATTCAGAGCCACGTGGTTCTAAATTCTGCGCTATTTTTTCCTGCTTCACCATGACCCAATACAAGATACTACGTCATGCATCACGTGGTGGGCTTTCCCCGTTCACGCAAGGCATTGTGGGATACAAATTTGAAACGGGAGAGAAAAATGGAGGACGTGAGTGTGCGAATGAAACGTGAAAGAACGACCACAGTAACGGAAAGTGAGAAGAAAAGACGTTATGTTATATCCGAAGGAAAGGAAACGCAGGACCAAACTAATAAATATTGGCGCTCAGCAAGCACCTCGGTGTGATCAGCTGTTCGTTTAGCGACAGAATGATGGAACTGTCAGTGCACGCTCAAAGGGAAACCTGTAGATGGCAGTAATGCAACACTGTGGATGCCAGCTGCCGTAAAACCCAAAAGAAGGTAAACCTGCGCATGCGCACACGGACTTCCTCTGTCTGCTCGACTGCGCGAAGCGAGCGATTTCATGCACATTATTTGCTTTAATCCCCTCAAATTAAATAACTTCCCAGCCACAGAATGGCCTGATATTTTTGTGAGATATTACAGAAATAAACAGATATCACAATCACCACATTTCAGAGGGAACTAAATTTCACTGATTTTAGAAATTGAAAGGCCGTCTCGCTTTAAGACATAAAATACTTGGAGCGTGCTGTTATAGAAAAATAATCAGACAGGATGATGTGATGTGGCCCAGACGCCGAAGTGGATTATTTTCCAAATAGCAGCAATTTGTCAGTGCTGAGAATTTTTCATTTTGAACCAACTTGTACATTTTATCTATTTATAAGCATGTTTAATGCTGTAGAACATCCACAACAAATTCTGTAGTTTCTGTTATCATCTACTGTACATTACTGCCACTTCACTCCCCAGCCTTGTTTTTCTCTCTCATGAAGTTAATCAGACAAAACCACAATTTGTCATGTCACCAAGAAATGTGAAAACACACGCTATATCGCCAAACGTTTATAGACACCCAACAATCGGACCATATGCGGTTCTTCTTCAGACTTTTGCCACAAAGTTGTAAACACGCAATTGTCTAGAAGGTCTTTGTAAAGAGGTTCAAATTTTTTCCAGTATGACAATACCCCTATGTACAGTGAGCTCTATAAAAACATGGTTTGCCAAGGTTGGAGACGAAGAACTCGAGCGTCTGGATCTGAGTAACATATTTAAATAATATTGTCTGGCTTTTTTTTCGTGGTCTATCAGATATATTCCGTTCAGCTAGCATGATACTGAACAAGTCGAAGACGAGTCACTGAATGGAACATATCTGATAGACCATGAAAAAAAGCCATTAAATATTATTATTATTATATTATTATTATTATTATTATATTATTATTATTCATTCCTTTCGGGTGTTCAATGTGTCTGTCTCTTTCAAAATTCTCTCAAAATCTTCCGTATTTAACGAAGGAAATCTGGCGGCCATGTTTGTTTATTTACAAATTGTCCCAGATGCTCGCTAGCGTGGAAGTTTTACGTCTCCAATGTGTGACGTCATGTTGTCTTGCCAACCGTGCAATATTGTAAGCCATATTCAACACTCATTCTCTATTGGGTAGAGTGACGTAATACACATAGGATAAGCGATATGCTAACAATGTTGAATGCTATCGGACCAAATGAATGAAACCTGCTAGAAGGGACTAGAACACATGTTTTTATTCCATCAAAAAAGTGCCCTGTATGGATAATAATTCACCATATTGGGTGTTCAATGCAAACATTTGAGAACAAAGAGGACACGCAAACTCCACACAGAAAGATCTCAGTGTGGACCAGCAGGTTCGAAGCCCAAAACAATTAACTTTAAATAAGCAAAGAAATCTGACTGGAAGGACCATTAGCAGATTCTGTATCATGTGATCATGTTAAATGGATTTTGTTGGACAAAATGCTATGATGTCTACAAAACTTTGAAACTATTGGCATCAAGTTATGCAAAGGCTGTTAAATACCGTATAAAGTTGTTTAGAATAGAAAAGTACATTGTAAGTATGAAGTAGATTTGTTTGGCATTTATTTCTGATTTGTAAATAGCAGAAGGAACTAGCTGGAATGATGAAATGTGATATCTGTGTAGGTTCTGGGATTTAAAGTTTCAGTAACTGTCCCTGTGGGAGTTCACCAGCAGAGGGCGCATGTGCATCTATTTAAAACGTACATGAAAGCAGAGAACAATTGCAGCATGATTATACACTCGGGTGGCACGGTGGTGTAGTGGTTAGCGCTGTTGCCTCACAACAAGAAACAATGGGCCCCGAACAACTGGTCCTGTATGTGGGAGTGAAATGTTGTTCGAGCCCCGTGGCCGGCGAGGGCCTTTCTGTGCGGAGTTTGCATGTTCTCCCTGTGTCCGCGTGGGTTTCCTCCGGGTGCTCCGGTTTCCCCCACAGTCCAAAGACATGCAGGTTAGGTTAACTGGTGACTCTAAATTGACCGTAGGTGTGAATGTGAGTGTGAATGGTTGTCTGTGTCTATGTGTCAGCAGGGTGTACCCCGCCTTTCACCCGTAGTCAGCTGGGATAGGCTCCAGCTTGCCTGCGACCCTGTAGAACAGGATAAAGCGGCTACAGATAATGAGATGAGATGATACACTCACCGGCCACTTTATTAGGAACACCCATAATACACCTGCTGTTCTCTGCAGTTCTGTAATCAGCCGATCCCTCAACAGCAGCACGATGCATCAAATCACGCAGATACAAATCAAGAGCTTCAGTTAATGTTCACAATGTTCAAACATCAGAATGGGAAACAGTGTGATCTCACAGTGAAGTGTGACTTTCTTTCTTTCACTGTGTATGGGTGTTGGTTTGAGCATTTCAGAAACTGCTGATCTCCTGGGGTTTTCACACACAACAGTCTCTAGAGTTTACACAGAATGGTGTGAAAAAAACAACAACCATTGAGTGAGCGACAGATCTGTGGGTGGAAACAAACGCCTTGTTGATAAGAGAGGCTCAGAGGAAAATGAACAGGTTGGTTTGAGCTTTTTTTTGCCAAGAAGGATATAGTAACTCATATAATCACTCTTTACAACCGTGGTGAGCAGAAAAGCATCTCAGCATGCAACAGTAGAACAGAAGAACTCATTGGGTTCCACTCCTGCAGCCAAGAACAGGGATCTTAGACTCAGGAACAAGTTCCTATTAAAGTGGCCGGTGAGTGTACATGCAGTGTAGTGATTGATTAAAGAAATCAAAGACGACACTGAAGAAATACACATCGGGTAAATGTTAATTTTGCTTCTATAATCAGTTGTTGTGTGTGTAGCCTTTCATGAAAGGGCAAAATGACGACACATCCTTACAGCAATACGATTACACAAATTGTGAAGACAAACATCAGACCAACAACTATTTATTCTATCCACACTCACTGGATATGAGCAATCGCGCGCTCTGATTGGCTACTCTATGACTAGGATATCAGCTCATATACTGTAAACAAAATGGCGGAGCGTGGTGCCGAACCAACCGAAGACGAAATTAAAACTCTACTCGAAAACAACACACCAAAAAATACAAAAAAAGAGCAAGAAAATATGGAATGAAAGTATTCGATGGTAAGAATGTATCTTTTTAAAATTAATTTTTCAAGAATTATTATTATTATTGTCACATTTTTCACAAATTGCTCCTGTCAGTTCGCTGGTTTGTTTACATTCTAAGTGGAAATTATTTTGTCAGACGTTTTGTATAAAGTTTTTATTGATAGAATTTGTTAAAAATAAAAATGTTCTGTTTCTCAAAATCCAGTGAATGTGGATAGAATAAAACAGTTATTCCACTCAGTCTCGTCATACATGGCTTATAGACGACTATCAGCTTATATACGACTCGATTTTGTGGAATAACTGTTAGAAATCAAAATATTTCCTTTTGTATCACTGAGTTTAGGGTGATCAGTTATCATTAGGTCAATGAAAGATCTTCAGAAAGACAAAAACCGTGCAAATGTGAGCGAGTGTTCAGTTTTTCAGTTCTTAGTATCCAGCAGAAGAAATCTGAACACTGCAGCATTAAATATGTATATTTGAATAGTATAAAAACATAAAATTGAGCACTTTTGCTTTATCTTCAGTCATTAATCTCACCTGGAAGCTCGACAATTGTACATAAGTTCTGTTGCTATAATCATAACGTCTGTCCTGTGCTCATCCCAGGACTCAATCACAGTCGACTCTTACTGAAGAACAACAACTTTATTCATCACACGTACACTTGTGAAATTCCTCTCTGCATTTAACCCGTCTGAAGCAGTGAAAACACACGAGCAATGAGCACATACACATACCCAGGGCAGTGGGCAGCTATGGTAACAGCACCCAGGGAGTAGTTAGGGGTTTGGTGCCTCGCACAAGGGCACTTCAGCCTAAAGCCACCCCATGTAACCTAACTGCATGTCTTTGGACTGTGGGAGAAATCGGAGCAAATCCACGCAGACACGGGGAGAACATGCAAACTCCACACAGAAAGGCCCCTGTCAGCCACAGGTCTCGAACCCAGAACCTTCTTGCTGTGAGGTGACAGTGCTAACCACTACACCACCGTGTCGCCCTGTCAACACACTGACCACTGTTGGTTTACAAGTGTAAAAAGTAATGATTTATGTATGTGGTGTCACCCAGAAGAGGATGGGTTCGCGTTTGACCTCAAGTTTTCAACCTAGATCATCTCAGGGAGTGTTTCCTTCCCGCTTTTGTCTGTGGTTTGCTTGTTAGGGATAAATCTGCATCTGGATTTCTGTAAAGAAATTGTCAGTGACCGTGTCTATTGTTAATATTTTATAAAGATAGTTGAATTTAATTATCATTACAGTGTTATACGTCTCACCAACTCAGAGCTAATTGATGAGAGGTGAGGAAGCATGAACCCGACATTTAATTAAACCCAAAGGTCTCCGACACGACATAATGAGCGTCTAAGGTGTCAGGAAATGTCCAATCCCATCTACTTTGTTCTCTGAAGTGTGCTTTAGAACCGACCTCGCACAGCGTCACTTTTTCTCGGCTCAGTGCCACAAAACAAGTGGTTGCCATCCAAACAAATGACGACATGTTTTCAGCTTTACATTTTACTGCCCACATGAACAGCAGACCGAAGGCCGAGTCCATCCCTCCCGGCGCATACGTTCCTCGCTGGCACAGGGACAGGACTTTATACACTCTTTGAACTTCAGCATAACTTGTTTAGCCTATATTTAACTGGGTCATGTTACTGTATGTTATTAATTTGCTGATCACTTTTTTCCATTGCAGCAGGAAGTGAAATGGGATAAGATGAGTTTGATGGTTAGAGATCTGAAAACCCTCTAATCTTAATGCTAAGGAGACAAACCAAATGAGACTTTCACTGGAACAAAGACTGTCTAGACAGCAGTCCCTCCAACACACACCATGACCTCAGACTTCATTCTGACTGTTGCTCGGCAGCATCACAGCCAGGAGACACTCGGTATCTGATTAGGCTTACACGTTGAGGCTACATTTCACTCCCACATACAGGACCAGTCAAAAGTTTGTACACCCCTTCTCTACTCATTCATAGGTTTTTCTGTATTTTGACTATTTTCTACATTGTAGAACAATACTGCAGTAGAAGACATCAAAACTATGAAATAACACATGGAACATGTATGGAATTACGTGGTAAACAGAAGTGTTAAACAAAATACACTCACCGGCCACTTTATTAGGAACACCCACCCATCCACCTGCTGTTCTGTTCTCTGCAATTCTCTAATCCAGTGGTTTTCAAAGTGGGGGCCGCGCCAGGGGGCGCTAGGGGGGCCTCAGAAAGTTGGAGGGACAATAACAAAAAAAATTGCGAAAAAAATATATACTTTTTTAAAAAAGAATTATTATTAAATATATTGTAATTAGTTTTTTAATCATTATTATAAAATATAATTATTAATAATAATACATCATATCAAAACGTTGTTTGCCATGCTCATCTCTCCGATTGCCTGTGACGTTGCGGTTTGCGCCATTTATCAAGCTGCTTTGCTCCTCAAGCTAGCGTATTGCTAGCGTAAAATGGACAGGTTTTTGAAGAAGAGACTGAAGGAACAAACCAACAGCCCTGCTGTGGAGGACACTGCTGCGAAAAAAACTAAGAAGTCCTGGCCAACTAAAATCCGAAAATATGAGGCAGCATACATTAAGTATGGCTTTACAGCCATACAGAAAAATGGCCATGATTGCCCGAAATGCGTCCTCTGTCTGGAGACCCTGTCAAACGAGTGCTTAAAACCTTCGAAACTTCAGCGTCACTTGGTACAAAAACATCCGACAGATGCCGAAAAAACAGTAGATTTCTTCAGACGTAAAGAAGAGCATTTGGTCAGGCAATCTGCTGCATTCACCCAGCAAGCTACTGTCCCCGAGCGGGCCCTGAAGGCATCATTTTTAGCCTCGTACCACATTGCTCGTGCTAAAAAACCTCACTCAGTTGGAGAAGATTTGATTTTACCAGCCACCAAAGACATTGTCCGAGAATTGCTTGGTGAGGATGCTGCCAAAAAAAATCGATGCTGTCCCACTCTCTGATAACACCGTGAGCCGACGGATTGGTGACATGGCTCAAGACGTATCTGCTCAGCTGTTGTTGCAGGTGAGAGCCAGCGAATACTTCGCACTTCAGCTGGATGAGAGCACAGATTTATCCAGTGAGGCCCAACTGCTTGTGTACATCAGATTTATTTCGCAGGAAAGATTTGTGGAGGAAATACTATTTTGTAAAGCACTTGAAAGAAGAACTACTGGGAAAGACATTTTTCAAGTTTTGGACGATTACATTGAGTCTAACGGATTGGACTGGACCCGTTGTGTGGGGGTGTGTTCGGACGGAGCCGCGGCAATGACCGGGAAGATCAGTGGAGTGACCGCGCTCATTAAGCAGAAGGCCCCGCATGTAGTGGCCACACACTGCACGCTCCATCGCGAGGCACTGGTCGCAAAAAGGATGGATAACGAGTTGAATCAGGTACTACAGGAGGTTATACGGTTTATTGTTCAGTGCGAAAATATTTGTGTTGAAAACATGTTAGTTAATAATATTCTTATACTAAACAAATGTAACAATTATTGACTATTGAATAAAAGTAAGAGAAAACATTCTAAAAGTTGATGTTTCTTTACATATTTTGTAGCATTGTCTGTGGGTTTGCAAAGGGGGTCCCCGGCCAGAAGCTAATGCTGTTTGGGGGGCCTTGGCATGGAAAAGTTTGGGAACCCCTGCTCTAATCAGCCGATCCCTCGACAGCAGCACAATGCAGCAAATCATACAGATGCAAATCAAGAGCTTCAGTTAATGTTCACAATGTTCAAACATCAGAATGGGGAAAATTGTGATCTCGCAGTGAAGTGTGACTTTCTTTCTTTCACTGTGGTATGGGTGTTGGTTTGAGCCAGATGGTGGTTTGAGTATTTCAGAAACTGCTGATCTTCTGGGGTTTTCACACACAACAGTCTCTAGAGTTTACACAGAATGGTGTGGAAAACAAAAAACAAACATTGAGTGAGTGACAGTTCTGTGGATGGAAACAAGCGCTTTGTTGATAAGAGAGGGTCAGAGGGAAATGGACAGATTGGTTTGAGCTTTTTCCAGAAAGTATATAGTAACTCGTATAATCACTCTTTACAACCGTGGTGAGCAGAAAAGCATCTCGGCATGCAACAGCAGAAGAACACATTGGGTTCCACTCCTGCAGCCAAGAACAGGGATCTTACAATCAACAACAAGTTCCTATTAAAGTGGCCAGTGAGTGTATATTTGATATTCTAGATTCTTCAGCACATCCAGCGTTTACCTTGATGACACTTTATACACTGTTGTCATTATCTTAACCAGCTTCATGAAGGAGTCACCTGCAATACTTTTCAATAACAGGTGTTTCTTTTCAAAAGGTAATTAGTGGATGGGTTTCTTGCTTTCTTAATGCATTTGAGTTCAAACAGTAAATAGTAAATAATAAATATACAAATAATAATAAATCACCCTATTGAACAACTGTAGTCAGGGCCGTCGACAGGGGGGGACAACTGGGTATTTTGTCCCGGGCCCAGGCATGAGGGGGGGCCCAGAACTGGTCCCTCATGAAGATGCCATTAATCATTCTGTTTCATTTCAAAATGTGTTGATTTGGGGGAGAAAAATGTGCTATATTTGCATTCAATGAATGATTTCTGGTTCTTTTGCCTTTATTGTCTTCGAAAATAGATTCAAGAACCCACCTACCACCCCTAATGCAGAAATGGTTTGGTCTTTGATTAAGGCGCCAAATAACACGGCACTATTCCATCATAACGCTTCGACAATAAGCGTGCGAGCCCGTTTGCCAACATGCACAAGTCAGGAGCAAAGAAAAGAAAAGAAAAGAGAAAAAGAGATGAAGAAGCCAAGAGCCTCAGGGGCTCACTGCATAGATATTTTAGAAAAGATTCAGATGATGCAGTGGGGCAGCTGAGCCAGGTAAGACACAGATAACTTTTTTCCAGCCCCGTAATGTAACCCCAGCACGCGCGACGCGCCATTCATAATTATAAAGTAGGGGATAGCAGGGTACACTGAGTGAACACTGAAATGCACAGGGCATTGAATTATTTCATAAACATATCGGTTTAATAACACTGTGTTGCATATATCTCAATGAAGCAAAGAATAGCACATTGGCCCGCAATCATATCCAAATGTTTTAGGCACAGTTGCTGAGCTGCGCTGAGCTGGACTCCGGTTAGCTGAAAGCCCATGGAACGCTGCCTCTTGTTAATTAAACCTTATTTTGTTGGAAATCATCCCGTGTAGATACGACGGCATGTGAAATTGCCAGCTAGATAGAGTTTAATGTAACGAATGGGCTATAAATGGGGTGTTTTGAGGTTAGTCTGTTGCAAAACATTAAACTTTCGCTTAGACTGGATGCTCTTCAAACAATTCCCTTGCTCAAGTGAAAAATGATAGGCCTGTATGAAAAGCGCAATTAATGAAAGTAGCCTAATAAGCCCTAAATGAATAAAACAACCTCTGTTTTATTGTTGTTGCTTACACGTTAAGATTTTGAAATCTTCTCAGTCCAGTTCTATATCCAGGGAACGTTGTAATCCTTTTGGTTTATCCGTAATAAACGTGTCAGCCCCCAGGTCAGATAGGCTAATGTTACGTGGTTGGGAGGGTGTCAATTTTTTTTGTAACATTCTAAATCGAGTACGGAAAGGACGTTTATGAAAAACAAGACAAAAAAATACACTGAAAAACTCACTGTACACATCACTAGTGGTGATGCTTCTATGTTCAGATTTTGGGAAAGCCATAACTCTGTTCTCATTGAGGCCCAGTTCCATCCCGTAAACAATCATTTTGGTTTATCAACTACCTGCGCTCAAACATGTCACAGGAGAGGCTCAATGGGCTGGCTATGCTCTCTATAGAGCGCGAACTTGCAAAGAAGCTGGACTTCAATGACCTTATTGACGACTTTGCCACAGCAAAAGTCCGGCGCATTGCATTTCGCACCTGAATAGTTGCAGACTAAGGAAATGTTCAAACTGTAAATATGTTGAAATGTTGAAATAAAATGGTTGACTTATAATGGGCTTGGAATACCTGTTATTTAAGGGTTGGAGTGAATGGAGACTGTGAAAAGAGGGGTTGGGTGTGGGTGGTTGCTGTGTGGCGATGTGCGTGCGCGCGTATGTGTGTGTGTGTGTCAGGGGGGGAACTCAGATTATTTGGGGGGGGCCCACTCAGATTATTTTGTCCCGGGCCCAGCCAAAGCTGTCCCGGGCCTTTCTGTGTGGAGTTTGCATGTTCTCCCCGTGTCCGCGTGGGTTTCCTCCGGGTGCTCCGGTTTCCCCCACAGTCCAAAGACATGCAGGTTAGGTTAACTGGTGACTCTAAATTGACCATAGGTGTGACTGTGAGTGTGAATGGTTGTCTGTGTCTATGTGTCAGCCCTGTGATGACCTGGCGACTTGTCCAGGGTGTACCCCGCCTTTCGCCCGTAGTCAGCTGGGATAGGCTCCAGCTTGCCTGCGACCCTGTAGAAGGATAAAGCGGCTAGAGATAATGAGATGAGATGAGATCTGATGGATTTTTTTTCCAGGCCAGTCCAAATATTTCTCATTCATCTCATTATCTGTAGCCGCTTTATCCTGTTCTACAGGGTCGCAGGCAAGCTGGAGCCTATCCCAGCTGACTACGGGCAAAAGGCGGGGTTCACCCTGGACAAGTTGCCAGGTCATCACAGGGCTGACACATAGACACAGACAACCATTCACACTCACATTCACACCTACGCTCAATTTAGAGTCACCAGTTAACCTAACCTGCATGTCTTTGGACTGTGGGGGAAACCGGAGCACCCGGAGGAAACCCACGCGGACACGGGGAGAACATGCAAACTCCACACAGAAAGGCCCTCGCCGGCCACGGGGCTCAAACCCGGACCTTCTTGCTGTGAGGTGACAGCGCTAACCACTACACCACCGTGCCACCCCAAATATTTCTGAATTGTAAATAAAATCTTGGCGCACTTTTTTTTTAAATAATCTCAGTTGTCCAGCTTTTTTTCTGTGAGACACGTTTGACTGTAACCAAGTGTTCAAGCTTCTGAGGTCATTAAATGGAGTTATGAAAAACCATACCAACCCTAAAGCTCCATTTTCTTTCTAGATAACTTCCTATAAAACCCCATCACTGCTTTTCACTCCTCGTTTTTGCACCTACCATCTCCTCATTCCCCCGAGTGTCTCCATATTATTAAATAACTTCTATCTGAGAATGTGAAACTCAAAGCAGAAGGTGACCAGAACCCCAGCCTGAGTTCTTGAGTGCTTCTGTGAATACTGAGAAATTTGCAGTGGGCAATTTAATAAAAATGAAGTACATTGGGTTTTGGTATAAATCCTGCCAAATGATAGTGTCACATCCCGAGTGAAAGGTCCACAGCAGAGCTGCGCTCAAATGCGTTTATATTTTTCAGTATTCAACACTAATCACAGACATCATTTTGTGAGATGTCAACTCTGTGACAGATAGACCAGTTACTATCTACTATTTTTTTGTGCACTTCCTCCTTTGAAGTCAAAATCAAATGGCTTGTTGTCTAGAATTCAGCTTCATCAGTAGACATTGTTGGTGGAATTGTAGCCTGCACTGCAGGATCCAGCAGTATTGGGAATGCTAAAGCTACCTTAAATTAGATGTCGCATACGGTAGTTGACAAGTTTTGGGCTTTTTGGCTTGCCATGTCCATTGGTATCAACCTATTATTGCCCAGGGTGATGTGTGTGAAGGGAGTGGGCTGGCACTTTGTTTCATCACATTGACTACTTACCACAGTTAATCACGCAGATGTAATCACCGTCACAGAGTTGACAGGTAAACAAGGTATGCTTCAATGTTTACACACTCAATTCCACACAAAAAAAACCATACCAAAAGCAGGACACATGATCTTGTGTACGAGATGTTGTTCTGTTACCCTGCCAGATAAAGTGATGCAGCTGAACCTTGTATCTGGCAACGCTAGGGCTGAATTCAGCACCATCACAGAGTTGACCGCAAGTTCGTGGGACGCCTACTTTGGCTGAGCTGCAGTCGAAATGATGAAAAGCTGCATCGAGTTGAGTTGTATTTTCTTTAAAACACACTCATACCCATGACGTGCACAGAGGGTTAATCCTGTCTGCTGGCTTTCAGTGGAGAAATAACACCATTAGTTCAAACCAAGGTTGCAGGTGGGACAAGCCA
This sequence comes from Neoarius graeffei, assembly GCF_027579695.1. Classification (NCBI taxonomy): domain Eukaryota; kingdom Metazoa; phylum Chordata; class Actinopteri; order Siluriformes; family Ariidae; genus Neoarius; species Neoarius graeffei. The sequence goes on along the minus strand of NC_083581.1, from coordinate 77,202,918 downwards.
AGTTGGCCATTTTCACACTTATTTTGATTTTTTTCCAACAGCTAAGAAATGTCAGAAAGGTCTGTTAAATGTTTTTTTTCACACTAGGCCCCAGGGAGTTCTTGTTGCATGTACAAGTTTTAGATCTCTCCACAAAAAACACAGGCCTAGAGACGGCTCTGACACACAATTTCTCAGTATTCACAGAAACACTCGGTTGGTTAAGCATCTGAAGGCATGGTCTGAAAAGACTCCAAACAACAGTCAACCATTAAAAATGAAAAGCAGACCTAGGTAGGTGAACTGCAAGGACTTGATCATCTTTAGTTCTTCATCCACCATGGAATGAGCAATGGGCCATTTATTCCTGCACTGTCACTAGACCATCCTGTTGTAAACAGTCTGCTATTTCAGGCACCTAATAAAACATTACTGCATTTTGGTACAACAGTTTCTCAAATTAAACATTATTGTCTGGGTTGTGGCATTTCGACTAGCTCTTAATCCACAGAACTACTGTATATGGCTTTTAAAAGCCTGTTCATTTCTTTTGCATCTTGAACACGACACATCGTACAACAGGAACCGTGCAAGAGACTGCAAAATTCTGGCAAAGTTTCTCCAAAGCAGTAGTTGAGATTTTACTTGCAGCCATGTGTGCATGCCACTATTTTTGGCATTAATGCTGATGCCATGCAGCTAACACCCAGTCAGGTTATTGCGTTCGTCTTGCTGCTGGCCTGCAGAAGGATCCCATTACTCTGGAAATTACAGAATCCTCCACAGTTGTGCCCCTAGTGATCTGATTTAATTTGGAAAGAACTTAAATGAACACTGAAATGTTGCTCTACCCGACAACCACTGATTTTATGAGATAAGGATCCAAAGGTGGGCGGCATGGTGGTGTAGTGGTTAGCGCTATCGCCTCACAGCAAGAAGGTCCGGGTTCGAGCCCTGTGGCTGGCGAGGGCCTTTCTGTGTGGAGTTTGCATGTTCTCCCCGTGTCTGCGTGGGTTTCCTCCGGGTGCTCCGGTTTCCCCCACAGTCCAAAGACATGCAGGTTAGGTTAACTGGTGACTCTAAATTGACCGTAGGTGTGAATGTGAGTGTGAATGGTTGTCTGTGTCTATGTGTCGGCCCTGTGATGACCTGGCGACTTGTCCAGGGTGTACCCCGCCTTTCGCCCATAGTCAGCTGGGATAGGCTCCAGCTTGGCTGTGACCCTGTAGAACAGGATAAGTGGCTACAGATAATGGATGGATGGATACTGTCATCATTCCATAGTGTTTTGCATTATTTTATCCATCCATACTTTCCCTGAAGGATTAGGGAAATACACTAACTGTCCACTCTAATAGGAACACCTGTACACCAAGCATGAAGTTACCGAACCAATAACCAACCATGTGGCAGCGGCACAACCAAAAAAATCATGCAGATACAGGTCAAGAGCTTCAGTTAATGTTCACATCAAACATTAGAATGAAGAAAAAGTGTGATCTCTGTGACTTTGATTGTGGCATGGATGTTAGTACTACATGGACTGGTTTGAGTATTTCAGAAACTGAAGAAAAAAAGAAAAACCTGAATTGTGAGTGGAGGGTCTACAGGTTGAAACACCTTGTTGATGAAAGAGATCAGATGTCACAATGACCAGTCTGGTTTGAGCTAACAGGAAGTCTATAGTAACTCAAATAATCACTCTTGATAACCGTGATGAACAGAAAAGCATCTTGGAACACACAGGACATCAAACCTTGAGGTGGATGAGCTACAACAGCAGAAGACCATATCAGGTTCTCCTCCTGTCAGCCAAGAACAAGAATCTGAGGCCATCATGAGCACATACTCATCTAAACTGATATACATGGATGTAAACTTCTGACTGCAGCTGTATATTGAATCATGCATGTCAACTCCTACATGCCACCTGGCCCTGCAACTGCTCCACTTCTTTTCAATCTCCTCAAGTTCTCCCACATCATTCCATGACTGGATTCCCTCCACCTGCTCCTTGTAGCTGCACACATAACATTAAAAACACTCATGTTTTCCTACAAAGCCAAAATTGGACCAGGACCCACCTAACTTAAAGCACTCTGCACCATGTTCCTTTCAAGCTTTTAGCTCAGTTTGACTGGACCCACCATCTTCTAAGATAAAGACCTGCATTGGTACTTTCTGTTCTGAAAACTTACCTCTTTACCAAGGACTTAAATGTGCACTAAAAACACCACTAACTTGCAAAAAGTTATTGGTGTTTTCAGTGCACAAGTTGCTTGACTTGTATTGTCTTTCATTGTACTAAATGACTTGGTGTACTTAAGGTGGAGACATCTGAGAGGGTTAAGGAAATGCAAAACCACTTTGGCAAGTTTACAAGCTTGGATGAAACAGCTAGGGGGAAGCCATGGCCTAATGGTTAGAGAAGCAGCTTTGGAACCAACAAGTTGCCACTTTGATTCTCTGGACCAGCAAGAATTGCTGAAGTGTCCTTGAGCAAGGTACCTAACCCCCAACTGCTCCCCAGGCTGCTCTGGGTATGTTGTATGTTGCTCTGGATAAGACTGTCTGCTAAATGCCTGTAATGTAATGTAATATTCTCTGCAGTCTCCAGTATGTGCTCCATTACTGCAGGCCGTGCTGTAAAAAAAAAGAAAAAAAAAAAGACAATTTGCAGGTTAGAGATAGAAGACTACCTGCTGCAAAGTGATGATAGCATAAATTATCACAATGCAGGAGTGGAAGATGAAGAACTGATTATTATTAATTTTTTTAGACTAAAGGTCTTTGCATGTGAAGCGAGATGCGAATAAATGATGCGAGAGAGTGTGAAAAAAAATTGACACATTTAACACAACATTAATATTCACGTCAAACATGAAACTATTATGCAAGCAATCTGCAAAAACAATCGCATGATGATGGAGTCGACAAGTGATGAGTTGATGCTTAGTCTTTTTTTTCTTTTTCTCCCCCTATTTGAACTTCTACTTCATTTTATTATTTTATTTCTACTATTGTTTAATTCTTATTATATTTCTTCCCATTTATTTTATGTAATTTTATTCTCTATTGTTTACTGTTTTGCTTTTACTTCTGTAAAGCACATTGAACTGCCACTGTGTATGAAATGTGCTATATAAATAAACTTGCCTTGCCTTGCCTAGTCTTTTACAAAAAAAGGTGTGTATGGGGGAGTAAAGGAAATTTTGGGCACATCCTGTCCTCTGTAAAGCTGCTTTGCGACAATGTTGATTGTTAAAAGTGCTATACAAATAAACTTGACTTGACTGAGCAGTTGGCGAGAATGTGGGGAGTTTCGCTGCTCGGTTCAGGAGGTACTGGGACTGATGGCAAGCTTCACCCCATCACAGAGTAGACTACAGACCATGGACTGTACACCCACCATTTTCATTGCTGAGCTTCTCTCCTATTTTTTCCCTAGACATTATCTTGAAAGTCGTTATCTTTATAATTTTTGTTGCCCTTGTCAAACAGCACTGAATTTTGAGACACAAACTGAATGAGAAACTCCAAGCCTGGAGCACTGTGATGACATTTCCACAGCTTACAGCCTGATTGGTTGAATTGAATATATTCCTTTAGCTGGACGAAATATGAAAAAAACATAGCCTCAGTGAGGCTGGAGCTCATACTGGCCACGGTTGTTGTGTGCGAGTTTGAAATCCAAATCAGTCCTGTAGGGGGAGTAGCGATTTTTGTGAAATTGCACATGACCCCTGTGTAGCTGCTTCCATGGCAGGTGGCGCCACCTGGTGAACAATTCTTGTTGGAATATGTCTTTAGAGTCTTCTGGATGAGTTTCAGTGAAGAAGTCCCAGCAGTTTACGAAGAGTAGCGTTTTTAATGTGACGAGTCACCCAAAAATTTCAGACACCCATAAAATCATAACTATGACAGGTGGTGCCATCTTGACAACTTTATTTCATACCAACCTGGGGAACATTCCATATGAGTTTGATCGAAATCCAGTCAATCCTGTAGGAGGAGTAGTGATTTTTGTAAATTGTGGATGGACGATGATGCGTGATCAAATAAGCTGATCGACCTGGTCTATGGCAGGATGAGCTACAAATTTAACTTCTTGTGGAAAAAAAAAAGTTGCTCCCCCCCACTACAAGAATGTCAGGGTGTAGGCACTTATGGATGAGGCGCAAACTGGCAGACAAATCCAAATCATAGAACAAAAGGCAGTGTAGGGGACAGGCAAAGGGTTAGGCGATCAGCAAACAGCGTGCCAGAGGAGCAGCTAAAGTTCAGAGTCCGAAGTGTAAACAGGAAGCAAGAGTCAAAGTTACTTAAGTCAGAACCGAGGAACGATGGCTTGGTATGATCAGGTACATGTACATAGAATGATACTTCACACTGGTTGTTTGTGAGCGCGGTCCTTAAAGGAACAGTCCACCGTATTTCCATAATGAAATATGCTCTTACCTGAATTGAGACGAGCTGCTCCGTACCTATCTGAGCTTTGCGCGACCTCCCAGTTAGTCAGACGCAGTCCGACGCGCTGTTACTCCTGTTAGCAATGTAGCTAGGCTCAGTATGGCCAACGGTATTTTTGGGGGCTGTAGTTAGATGTGACCAAACTCTTCCGCGTTTTTCCTGTTTACATAGGTTTATATGACCAGTGATATGAAAAAAGTTCAGTTAAAAAAATTGAAACGTAGCGATTTTCTATGCTATGGAAAGTCCGCACTATAATGACAGGCGTACTAACACCTTCTGCGCGCTTCGGCAGCGCATTGATATCTGAGCTCCATATCAATGCACTGCCGAAGCGCGCAGAAGGTGTTAGTACGCCTGTCATTATAGTGCGGACTTTCCATAGCATAGAAAATCGCTACGGTTCAATTTGTGTAACTGAACTTGTTTCATATCACTGGTCATATAAACCTATGTAAACAGGAAAAATGCGGAAGAGTTTGGTCGCATCTAACTACAGCCCCAAAAAATACCATTGGCCATACTGAGCCTAGCTACATTGCTAACAGGAGTGACAGCGCGTCGGACTGCGTCTGACTAACTGGGAGGTCGCGCAAAGCTCAGATAGGTACGGAGCAGCTCGTCTCAATTCAGGTAAGAGCATATTTCATTATGGAAATACGGTGGACTGTTCCTTTAAGGAGTGTTGGTTGATGAGGTGAAATGGGAAACAGCTGCAGTGCTTGGGAATTGTAGTCCATGGAGGCCATGTTTAGAGGCCACCATGAACTCTGATTGCTGGCCCCATCAGTGATAAAGAACATTTACCTTTGAGGTGAAGGTGTTCAGTTATGGGATAGTAATTCAAAAAAATATTTTCAGCTAAAAAAAATCATAACGACAAATCACACTGTATGTATAAACACGTTTAAATTCAAAATAACTTGAGTTATCTATTTACCTGTTCTGAGAGCCAATCCTCAAAGTCATCCACCTTGGACACACCTTATTTGTCACGACCAATCACAGGCCTGGGTGTGGATTTTGCCCAGCGGCTATGATCATGACACATCACAGCTGCATTATCATACAGTATTCCCTTCTCAAGGAAGCATCAACATCATCTCTGTGTGAAGTATGCTGAGGCCTTAACTTTTCTCTAATTGGGTTTGATCGTATTTAGATCTTGACCTATTCGTACCAACTTGAGACTGACTTTTTAATGAAGACAGCAAACCAACTGCTGCTGCAAATGTGAACTGGTTCAGTGAAGGTCATGATTAAAGTGCTCAATCACTGTCCGCTAGACGCAGTGCAACCAGGGGACGATTTTAACCAAATTCTTGGAAGGACAACACATACAGTGTCTTGCAAAAGTATTCATCCCCCTTAGTTTGTCCTGTTTTGTCGCATTACAAGCTGGAATTAAAATGGATTTTTGGAGGGTTAGCACCATTTGACTTACACAACATGCCGACCACTCTAAAGGTGCACATTGTTTTATTTTGTGACACAAATAATAATTAAGATGAAAAAACAGAAATCTGGAGTGTGCATAGGTATTCACCCCCTTTCGTATGAAACCCCTCAATAAGAGCTGGTCCAACCAATTCACTTCATAAGTCACATAATTAGTTGATTAAATACAGGGCAATTCTGGAGGAAAACCTGTTTGAGTCAGGCAGAGGTTTGAGACTGGGATGAAGGTTCACCTTCCAGCAGGACAATGACCCTAAACATACTGCTAAAGCTACACTGGAGTGGTTTAAAGGGAAACATTTAAATGTCTTGGAATGGCCTAATCAAAGCCCAGACCGCAATCCAGTTGAGGATCTGTGGTATAACTTGAAAATTGCTGTACGCCAACGCAAACCATCTAACCTGAAGGAGTTGGAGCAGTTTTGCCTTGAGGAATGGGCAAAAATCCCAGTGGTTAGATGTGCTAAGCTAATAGAGACATACCCCAAGAGACTTGCAGCTGTAATTGCAGCAAAAGGTGGCTCTACAAAGTATTGACTTTGGGGGGGAATACCTATGCACACTCCAGATTTGTGTGGTTTTTTTTTATCTTAATTATTGTTTGTGTCACAATAAAACAAAACAAAACAATTTTCACCTTTAAAGTGGTCGGCATGTTGTGTAAATCAAATGGTGCTAACCCTCCAAAAATCCATTTTAATTCCAGCTTGTAATGCAATAAAACAGGACAAACACCAAGGGGGATGAATACTTTTGCAAGACACTGTAGTCTGAACCTCTATCTATTCAGATGGAGGCGGAGTTTGTGACGTCTGAATGATCATATTCCTTTCTACTCTCTGCAGTTGGCTGATCCATGACGTGTTGATGTGATGTAATGAGTAGCGCAACCTCTGAGACAATGGAAAATGGTCTGTTATTAAACTAGGCATTAACATGAGACAGCAGTAGAAAGCACTAACTCTTTCAGTAGGTTTTGTCTGATTTAAAAAAAAAAAAGCAGCTCATGCGACATGTGTACTGTTATTACAACAATGGAGCATTTACTTTGGCTTTAGCTTATCTCAGCCTACCAGCTACAGTAGGTAACGCCATGAAGTCCTGTCAGATTTGTTTCCTCAATTTTCAGTCATATTTGGCGGTCTCTCCTGCGTCAATTTTCAGCCATGGTGTTCAAAGGAAAGTCATTGAAGTGTGTGTTTCCTGTTATAATCGATCAGCTGATAAAAAAAAAGTGTGCGTGTCATATCTCAGAGCTTCTCTGAAAAGTTGAACTAGATGTGAAAACAGGTTACTTCTACATTTTGGGATGGAATCATGAAACTAATATTTCCATTACAACAAACTTCAAGCTGTGATTACACGCATCATGAAATTACGTGAAGTAAACCGTTCCCAAAAAGACGAATAATGAGACGCAGGAGCAATGTGTGTAAATGTCATCTTTTAAAATGTTCAGCGGTACTTCCCCAATAGATGATGTTCATTTCTGGCCTGGCAGCACGATCAATCACTTTGAGCAGTGCTCTCACTCAATATAGTGGCTTCCTCTCTATAAGAAAACCACACAGGCAAAGATCAAGGTTTATCTGAGGCCCATCTTTTACACCTCCAGTCGTGAGTACAAGAGTGCACAACCAGCCGAAATTACATTATCATAGAGAAATAAAGTGCGAGCACGTGGGATATGAATGCATATAAAAAAAAATTACAATATCATGAAAAAGTTCATTTTTTCCTAATTTAATTCAAAAAGGTAAACTTTCATATATTCTATATTCATTACATATAAAGTGAAATATTTCAAGGCTTTTTTGTTTTAATTTTGATGATTATGGCTTATAGCTCATGAAAATCAGAAATTCAGTGTCACAAAATATTAGAATATTTCATTTAGAGTTCAATTAAAACAATATAAATACTGTGTATCTCTCAGTCTAGTTCAGTACACACAACCACAATCATGGGGAAGACTGCTGACTTGACAGTTGTCCAGAAGGCGATCATCGACACCCTCTACAAGGAGGGAGGGCCACAGAAGGTCATTACTGAAAAGGCTGGCTGGAAAAGGTGCACAAGCAACAGGGATGAGTGCAGTCTTGAGAGGATTGTTAAGAAGAGTCGATTCAAGAACTTGGAAGAGTTTCATAAGGAGTGGACTGAGGCTGGCGTCAGTGCATCAAGAGCCACCACGTACAGACATCTTCAGGAAAGGGGCTACAACTGTCGCATTCCTAATATCAAGCCCCTCCTGAACCAGAGACAACATCAGAAGCATCTTACCTGGGCTAAAGAGAGAAAGAACTGGACTGTTGCTCAGTGGTCCAAAGTTCTCTTTTCAGATGAAAGTAAATTTTACATTTCATTTGGAAATCAGGGGCGGCACGGTGGTGTAGTGGTTAGCGCTGTCGCCTCACAGCAAGAAGGTCTGGGTTCGAGCCCCGTGGCCGGCGAGGGCCTTTCTGTGTGGAGTTTGCATGTTCTCCCCGTGTCCGCGTGGGTTTCCTCCGGGTGCTCCGGTTTCCCACACAGTCCAAAGACATGCAGGTTAGGTTAACTGGTGACTCTAAATTGAGCGTAGGTGTGAATGTGAGTGTGAATGGTTGTCTGTGTCAATGTGTCAGCCCTGTGATGACCTGGCGACTTGTCCAGGGTGTACCCCGCCTTTCGCCCCTAGTCAACTGGGATAGGCTCCAGCTTGCCTGCGACCCTGTAGAACAGGATAAAGCGGATAGAGATAATGAGATGAGATGAGATTTGGAAATCAAGGTCTTAGAGTCTGGAGGAAGAGTGGAGAGGCACAGAATCCAAGGGGTTTGAAGTCCAGTGTGAAGTTTTCGCAGTCTGTGATGATTTAGGGTGCCATGTCATCTGCTGGTGTTGGTCCACTGTGGTTTATCAAGTCCAAAGTCAACACAGCATCTACCAGGAGGTTTTAGTCACTTCATGCTTCCATCTGTTAACAAGCTTTTTGGAGATGCTGATTTCCTTTTCCAGCAGGACTTAGCACCTGCCCACAGTGCCAAAACTTCTACCAAGTGGTATGCTGGCCATGATATTACTGTCCTTGATTGGCCAGCTGACTCTCCTGACCGAACCCCAGAGAGAATCTATAGGTATTTTCAAGAGGAAGATGAGAAATACCCTGCCCAAAAATACGGACGAGCTGAAGGCTGCCATCAAAGCGACGTGGGCTTCAATAACACCTCAGCAGTGCCACAAGCTGATCGCCTCCATGCCACGCTGCACTGATGCAGTAATTCGTAGTAAAGGAGCCCCAACCAAGTATCGACTGTATAAATGAACAGACTTTTCAGAAGCTGAACATTTATGTATTTAAATCCTTTTTTTTAATTGATCTTAGAAAATATTCTTATATTAGACACTGGAATTCTGATTTTCATGAGCTATAAGCCATAATCATCAAAATTAAAACAAAAAATAGACTTGAAATATTTCACCATACATGTAATGAATATACAATATATGAAAGTTTACGTTTTTTAATTAAATTATGAATTTTTTTTTCAAGATATTCAAATTTTTTGAGATGCACTAGTATAGGACAGCTAATTATGAGAACCAGTTTTCCATCTCATGTCCTTCATTCAAAAATTTTGTTCCAGCATCAATCCTGCATGCACACAACTGCATTTAACCCCTAAATATTATATTTGCGCGGTGGTGTAGTGGTTAGCACTGTCGGCTCACAGTAAGAAGGTTCTGGGTTCAAGCCCAGTGGCCAGCAGGGGCCTTTCTGTGTGGAGTTTGCATGTTCTCCCCATGTCTGCGTGGGTTTCTTCTGGGTCCTCTGGTTTCCCCCACAGTCCAAACACATGCGGTTAGGTTAACATGGGGCAGCCATGGCCTGAGGTTGGGCTGAAGTGCCCGTGAGCAAGGCACCTAACCCACAACTGCTCCCCTGGTGCTGTAGCATAGCTGCCCACTGCTCTGGATATATACGTGTGCTCATTGATCACTAGTGTGTGCATGTGTGTGTTCACTGCTTCAGATGGGTTAAATGGAGGAATTTCACTGTGTGCTTAAGTCTGTGCTTGAGTGTATATGTGATAAAGGCTTCTTCTTCTTGAGACTTCTAAACTATGAAACAATTAACTGAAACTGTATATAATATTTTAATTACATTGCATGGTTAAGCAAAATTCCTTTCTTTCACTAGACTGTTAATACTTACAGAGTTGCTGAGGTGACATGGTGGGTATTTTCAAAAAAAGAAATAAAAAAAATAAAAACAAAAAAAGTAGTGGCTATAAAATAATATACCGAGACAATAAACAAAAGTTGTGGCTATGAATTGTGTAATTAGAGCCCACGAGTTAATATGCTGTGTAATGTCATCCTTAATATGTACACTGTCAGAAATAGGGGTACAGTAGGAGTCCATTTCTGTACCCCAAGGTGCAGTCTATACTAATGTACCCCCTAGGGCTCATTATTGGACTTCAAGGTAACTATGTGTACCTTTGTAGGGTCAAAAAGGTACATATATTTTCGCAATCAGTATATATAAATGGTACAAATAAGTACCTTAGAGGGAACTGCCCCGTGATAAGCAACTGTACCCCTAAAGGTACAATGATGTACTTTGTTTTCTGAGAGTGTGGCCTCCAGTTAATTATTTGTTGGGAGGAAGCGAAAAATATCCTATAATGATTATTAAATATTACTATACTATTACTACATCCTTTGAGAATTTGCTTAAGGTGACGCAGGCTAATGCAACATCACTCATCTCAACGTTTGTGTCTGTCTCGACACAGTAATTTAATTCAATTGATTTCTCTGTCTTATTTTTAAATACAAGTTGCCACAAGGTAAGGTAAAATAGATCTCGAGAAACGTTATTAAAACTCATAACTTTAATACATCAGCTTGTGGCTTCAGGATATAAATTCATGACTACACGTTGCTGAAAAATAACCACCATGTTCTCATTTTCATTTCTGTCACTCTCTACCTAATACCACCCTGTTTTTTCCTCATCTCATTCATTATCTGTAGCTGCTTTATCCTGTTCTACAGGGTCGCAGGCAAGCTGGAGCCTATCCCAGCTGACTACGGGCGAAAGGCGGGGTACACCCTGGACAAGTCGCCAGGTCATCACAGGGCTGACACATAGACACAGACAACCATTCACACTCACATTCACACCTACGCTCAATTTAGAGTCACCAGTTAACCTAACCTGCATGTCTTTGGACTGTGGGGGAAACCGGAGCACCCGGAGGAAACCCACGCGGACACGGGGAGAACATGCAAACTCCACACAGAAAGGCCCTCGCCAGCCACAGGGCTCGAACCCAGAACCTTCTTGCTGTGAGGCAACAGCGCTAACCACTACACCACCGTGCCGCCCTTCTTTCTTTGATAATATATTTTTTTCATGTGAGTTATTATTTTTTAATCATGAATAGAGATCCAACAGCACACTTAACATTATAGCCCATAAAAACAGTGTGTAGTTGCTGTACACCAGCTGAGGTAAAAATGTTTCTTAACCTCACACTTTTATAAATAAGACATTTGAGGGGAAAGACAAAGATTAGAGCCAGGTAAACTGGATTTAAAGCTACTTTCAGTTCAAGTATTAGCTCAAAAATCATCACAGCTAAGCTAATAATTATAATATAGTTAGCAAACGTTAGCTAGCTAGTCCATGCCATGTACCTAGGCTGCTAGACACAACTGTTTGAATTAAACTTTTTATAGCAACATGTCAAAATATGTCCTAAACACTGAAAAAGGTGTATGATCAATACAGTCTATCACATGACAGTTTTTAGAAGCAGGAAGTGTTTTTTTTCCTCATTAAAATACTGATATAACACAATACCTGTCATTTTTAAAGGTAAAGAATTATGTACAGTATATAATTATTAATCATTAAATCATAAAATATCAAAATATCATTTGAGACCAAGGTGTCAGTAGTATGTTGAATTAGAGCCTAACCACATGTCAACAGAGACTGTGTGCAACTACTCAGACAGTAGACTACATTCTCAGCACTTATTACATGCTGTGCGTTTGATGCAAAAGGTCATGGTTGTCCTGAAGACAAGCTGTAGGCTGATGAAGCTGGACAGAAAATTTTGCTAAGATGAAGAAGACCGTTGCACCGTTGGCTGCAGACTACATTGGTGGTAAATCATTTGGTTTCAAAGACAGCTGGTTGATATTTGCTCAACCAAAGTGTGGGTGTGTGTGTGTGTGTGTGTGTGAGCAGTGCACTGTGAACATCCTATCCTGCTCATGCCGTTACAGAAGAGCAGTAATATGATCCCACACTCTTTTACTCTAACTATAACTCTTACTGTGTGTTAACAGAATGCTTTTTACAAAGTCATTTTACAAGGTCAGGTTGTTGAAATAAATATACACACACACACACACACACACACACACACACACACACACACACATACATACATGTATGTATGTGTATATACACACACACCATTCAAATTGCAAATCAATGTTCACTCTCATATCTAAAAATACATATACAGCAAAATAAACATCTATAAAGTTCTCACAACTTTGGCGTGAACTGGAATGGCTTGTTCCTTTAGTCACACCTCCTTAAAGGGATGGTTTGAAATCTACACAATTTTTCCTTTAACCCAAATATGGTCAATCAGCCAAGACAAACAAGTCTGTTTGCTTCTTTAATTTTGCACTGGAGAGTAGCTAAAAAGTAAGAAAGGTTTATGGCTACCAATTTAGCATTGGTTAATGATTAAACAAAAAGATCCCGAGTATCTTGAACAGTATGTAGTTTCTGACACTGTCTGACACACAGTTATGAATAAAAAATGGACAAGATGATGACACAGATAAAAATGTTCGCAGCCATCTTAAAGTCAGATCACTTCCTTCCTCAGTCAGCACATGGTATTTGGTAACATGATCAGGCAGGTTAAAGTATGGAGTTAGAAAGCAGCCAAAATAAACTGAATGTGTTTTAGAAATGCCCTATGATTTGGAAGTTATATTATATTATATTATATTATATTATATTATATTATATTATATTATATTATATTATATTATATTATATTATATTATATTATAAACTGTCCATTATAAAATCAGTCATGAAGGTCAAAGTTTTCAAAGTTATTGTGTTTTCATGAAAGGCCATTAAAAAGCTTTCCAAGGATGCACAGATCGAGAAATTTGACCAATATACCCCCGAGATATGGGCTTTTGAATTAGTCAGATTTGACTTTTTGTAAAAAAGTCTGAAATGGAGAAATCTGCTTGTGAAGTTTACTACATAAACTCCTCAGCAATGCATATTTTGAACAAAGATATTAAAATTAAACTTGGGGCACATATTTATTATGGCTTCATAGATGTACACACCAATTTTTTTTTTACACAAAATATAGATTTTTTTAAACAGGATTCCCCCCCATATCCTCCATGCCCCCCAGTCTACATTACCCTACTGGCATTTAGCAGACACTCTTACTCAAAGCAACATACAACATATCCAGAGCAGCCTGGTGAGCAGTTAAAGGTTAGTTGCCTTATTCAAGGGCACTTCAGCCATTCCTGTTGGTCCAAGGAATTGAACCAGTGACTTTTTGGTCCCAAAGCTGCTTCTTTAACCAGTAGGCCATGGCTTCCAACAGTTCAAAAGTTTCAAAAATTTTAAAAGGTCCTTGAAAATGTTGTCTATAGTTCATGTAAAATAAAAAAAAATGCCTCCCCCCCTACTTCAACCCCTCTGCCGTGGCACAGTCATACCATACCCATGACCACATCTGCTTCTGCAGCCTCGCGATGTGCTCGCCTACATCCATTACCTCAACTTTGTCCTTCTTGACCTTTATCTACCTGCACCTCTATCTTTTCATCCTTTGACCCATCTGGAGGCAACACATCTAGTTTAAGGCCCATTATGTCCTTGTAAGGCTCAGGAACAAAGGCTTAGATGTATTTGCAGAGATACTGTTGCCTAGATAGCAGAAGTCCAGGTGAGGGAAGTGTGACTGGACGACTGGATCATTTGTTTGGGTACAAAAAGGTGATATTATGGTGTTCTGTCAGGCCTGATCCTGCACATGCAGCTGGAAAAAAAAGGAGTTCACTGAGCTGTAGGAAACCAATACAGCGAAAGATATTAGCCCTATTTCATTAAATTTCATCTCGTCTGTTATGTGCAGCCACTGTAGGCACTCAACATCACAGCCCATGCTTGTCAATTTAAAAGTAAATGGGCATGAAAAAGAAAGGCCTATCTGTGTCTGTACACATTAATTACATGTCAGTTCTATGTCAATGGAGCAGTGCAGCCAATCGGAGGCCTTCTTATAGATTATGCATAGCAACAATCCCATAATGCAAATTTTATTTACACAAAGGTGAGTTGGTTTTATATCATTTTATTGGCTACTCATTGAAATTATGTCAAGAATGAATACTGAATCTAGTGAGTGGGAAATCTCCACTGTATTTTGATAGAGATATGAAGGGTTATCCTCAGAAATACACAATCAGTGGTACAAAGTCTGAAGGGCATTTTTCTGCTCTTTTTTATGAATCTCTACCATTATTTGAATGCATCATCTTAATAAAAGCATGTTTTAAAAGATCATAAGGTATTGTTTCTTCAAAACATGAAAGTATAGACATTATACTCTGATAGTGTGCCAAAACCTAAAATTTGACTATTTTAGTCCACACCATGGATCTCAAAATTGTGACTTCTGACTGATTTTGTAACGGAGGGTCACATCTATGCAAAATTTAATAATTTACCATCAGGGCTTGTTGAATCATGCATATACGAGGGTAAGTCCAAAAGTTCTAAGACAGATGTTATAATTTCAAAATGTGTGAAAGACATCCCCCAGCATTATACAAAGAAGGAATTCTCCAATGGAAACACCGCTTGCAGAAGTGTTTAGACTTAAATGGAGGATATGTAGAGAAATAGCTTTGGTATTTTCATAATTAAAGATTTTTTTCAATTTGTCTTAGAACTTTGACTTGTGTATATATATATATATATATATATATATATATATATATATATATATATATATATATATATATATATATATATACATACACACACACACACACACACACTACCGTTCAAAAGTTTGGGGTCACTTTGAAATGTCCTTATTTTTGAAAGAAAAGCACTGTTCTTTTCAATGAAGATCACTTTAAACTAATCAGAAATACACTCTATACATTGCTAATGTGGTAAATGACTTCTAGCTAAATTCTACTAAATGTCTGGTTTTTGGTGCAATATCTACATAGGTGTATAGAGGATGTGCAGTCACGTGACCTGTCCGTGTTTACTCCGCCATATTGGACGGCTTCAGGATTGTTTACCTTGCACGAGTGTAATGGATCCAGGGAGTAATCCCCAAGAAAATTTGGAAAATACCCCATCTACATCGCGTGATAACTTGTCCAAGTTTGTTCAGCATCTCGAAGGTGACGTGAGGCAGCATTACGTGGAAAAGTGTTCCAGGTTGGGGATTGCAGATCCATACGACTTGCCGCAATCCTTGTTCAGGGAAATTCGGAGCTGCGGTGCCGGCGATTTGCCCGATCTGGCCTACCACGACATTTACAATTTTCTTGTTAATCGTGAATCGTGTTACACTGGCAAAGCCCTCAAAGCTTACAAGAGCCTGGAAGCTTATAAATATTTTGTTGCGGGACGGGTATCCCAACTATACCTCTGGAAGGTTCCGAAGAAGAATGTCTACTTGATAACCTCACGGGTAAGTGGCATTAAGACGTTTATCATAAAGAGACTATGCAGGATGTTTTATCGTAAGAATGTTTGAAATCTAAACTCAGTTCCAGATAATGACAGGGTTGTAAATATGTATGTTTTTGTCTGAATAAAAAAAATCACAAATCACCGACTATGCAGTTATCATTCAATTTGAAAATCAACTTAACAGATGTACTAGGAGTATTGAATTAGAAGATTACACCTACCTGATATGAAGTGTTCACTACAAATTTGGCTGGTAGAACTGGGGTTCCAGTTTTCTCTTCGCACAGCGGACACCCATTTCTCCTCGTCTGCGGGGAATCTATAAAATGACAGGCCCTCCTTTTGGCCCTGTCTATTGGTACAACCAAATGCTGAACAAGATATAACCACTCTCGAAAGATCTACTCCCACACACTTGATAATTAGAACGGGTTCGCCTAAGTTCTATGTGCGGCCATGCCGTCCAAGATGGCAGATAAACAAATATCACGTGACCTTGTGACATCACGTGCACGCTCTCTATAGAGGCCCATTTCCAGCAACTCTCACTCCAGTGTTCTAATGGTACAATGTGTTTGCTCATTGCCTCAGAAGGCTAATGGATGATTAGAAAACCCTTGTACAATCATGTTAGCACAGCTGAAAACAGTTTAACTCTTTAGAGAAGCTATAAAACTGACCTTCCTTTGAGCAGATTGAATTTCTGGAGCATCACATTTGTGGGGTCGATTAAATGCTCAAAATGGCCAGAAAAATGTCTTGACTATATTTTCCATTCATTTTACAACTTATGGTGGTAAATAAAAGTGTGACTTTTCATGGAAAACACAAAATTGTCTGGGTGACCCCAAACTTTTGAACGGTAATATATATATATATATATATATATATATATATATATATATATATATATATATATATATATATATATATATATATTACGGGTCCCAAGAGTGGTACCAGCAGTAATAAAGATAATGTACCTGTAAAACAGGTGGATAAAATGACGAGATGACACAGGCTGCTGCTTTCACATACTTCATCCAAAGTGCATCTTTTATTTACTTCCAATCATGTTAGAATATCAATGTGCAATAATCTCTTATACATGTGGTTTACCACCAGACATGTTCAATACATTCATATTGTCAGCACTCATTAAACATGCTCATGTATTCCAAACATACATTCACAGTCACCTTTACACAAGCGATAATATGGCTGAATTAAACTTGGTCTTCATTTCTTTAAATACAGGCTACATGTAGCTGCCTAATAAACCAACTGGCTGAACAGTCATACTGGATAGAATTCCATTTCATAGCGAGGACTAACACAAAGATTAGAACATTCAACCATTCAAACTTACTTATCAAACGACAATATTAATGTATCCAAGTGATTACAGTTACATATTTTATACTCAATCAATTATTCAGGATGAAAACCATTCATTTCAGTGTCATATCTCAGTATTTACATTCATTGCTACAGGCTAACTGTGTATCAAAACTGTATTCCGTGTCCATACTTTACAATATAGCATTCCGTACATCAGCATATTTAATCCTCTATCCTCGTTTAACTTATTAAAATAATCATGTCTTATAACCAGTGTGTATTTATCTATTTATACTCTTGAAACTTCATTAGATTATGTATTTTATCTCCAGTGTGTCTTAACTTATTTATACTCAAAAAACATTGTATATTATCCATTTCATACAAGCGGTGGGTGAACGTATTTATACCCATGAAACTTCATGAAATAACAGTGTCTAAAAAGTGTCAACAGTGTTCGGGAGCTCACAATGCTAAGTTAGCAGTTCGCTCTATAAATGAATAGGATCTCAAGGAATCCAGCTAGCTCGTAGACGGCAGCTAACAGTCTGAGGCACTTTAGTTTACCACCATGGATAGCTCGTGAGACGGCGGCTGAACGTTTACCTCAGCTAGCCGCTTCATACAATGGGAAACTTTCTAATAAAACTTCTATATTTAGAGTTCGAAATCACACAAAAACAAATGATCAAACAAACAGTCATGAGTTACAGGCACTAGAACAATGACGGGAGGTTTTACCCAGTACTAACCTGTAAAACAGGTGGATAAAATGACGAGATGACACAGGCTGCTGCTTTCACATACTTCATCCAAAGTGCATCTGAGGGCTGAGCGGTGGTCCGCCCCCTTAGCAACCCAGACGCAACTGTGGCACCTGTGTCACGCGCTTATGTTCCTACTAGGCACTAGGCCGTTCTAAAGTAATAATAGTTAAGAAATATGAAATACTAAACAAAAGTAGTAATCCACTTAAAGACCTGTGGTCACCTATTTTGGGTGCGCCACACGCTCCCCAACTACAAAAGTGGCTCCCGACACTTGCTACTAACAGCTAAGTTATCCTTGACCAAAGACCCACTGGAATTCACAACCAAGACAAAGACATGTTAACCTTAAGATAGGCCAGTGTGAACACATGTTCAAAAGCAGTGAATGAGGTAAGGGGATGGCAAGTAAGTGAAGGGCATCATGTGTGTGGGATGGGCCGAACAAGGTGTGGGCTGAACAGCATAAGAGGTGGGCTGGACGGCATAAGGCGTAGGCTGGACAGCATAAGACGCAGGCTGGACAGAGTAAGGTGTGAAGAGAGTGAGTGAAGTGGAGAGAGTGAAGTGTAGGTGGAATGAGGTGAGATGTAGGCTGAAGAGAGTAGTTAGCTGACTGTGGCTGAGGGTGTGCGTAATATGTTGTCTGAGCATCTAGAGAACCAACACTAGTGTGTGGCTGCGATGAGGGTTGCCCGAGAGAGGTATAGGTCAACATCTGTGGGGGGTGCCTTTCTCTGGTCAACCTTCTCAGTACAGGCTGAACATCAGATGGTGGCTCCTGCATATCTTCAGCTGGGTCACTGGCCTGGGGCATCGCCTACTCCTCACAAGCCTGGAGTTCCCTCACTGGCAGTGCCCTCTTATCCGATTCTCCTGGTACCTCCTCAGCTTCACATCCTTCTGGTTCAGGTTGGTCATGGTTGCATGGCCCAGAAAGCACTCTGCTTAGTTCACCACCGATCTGTGGTTCACCAGTGGCCCCTTGGTGGTGTGCAAAGGTCTCAAACTGCGGCACTTCCCTGGGTCTCCGCAACCAATAACAAGGTCTCTCTTCATCTGTCTCGGAATCACTTGTCTCACTCTGTATTCTTTCAACAGGTCTTGATGGTTGTGTTGACTTTATTTTTCTCTTTCGTGACTCAACAGGTGCGGGCGTGACTGGAAGCTCTACAGGTAGGTCATTCACTTGGAACAGCAGGTTTCTGTGGAGAATGCGAACTGGTCGGTCTCCAGCTTCAGGACTGACTTTGTAGACAGGGTTATCACCTATTTGCTCTCTGACAATGTAGATCTTCTGCTCCCAGTAGGGCTTCAGCTTGCTGGGACCTCCTCTGTCTGCAAGGTGGCGGACAAGGACTCTGTCTCCAGGTTGAAGGGTGACACCTTTGTTTCGCCTGTCATAATACTGCTTGCCTTTGGCACTGGACTGTTGACTGTTGCTGGCAGCTATTCGGTACGCTTCGGACATTCTCTCTTTCCACTTCTCTGCAAATTCTCTCAGCGTGCTCATCTCTCCCTCCGCATGCAACCCAAAGAGAAGGTCGACAGGAAGGTGTGGATGGTGGCCGTACAACAGGAAGTAAGGGGAGTAGCCGGTTGCTTCATGCTTGGTGCAGTTATATGCATGATGACATGGGACAGGTGATCTTTCCAGTTTTCTTTCTCCTTCTCTTCAAGAGTCCAGAGCATCTGAAGTAGGGTCCAATTGAATCTCTCTGCAGGGTTACCCTGTGGGTGGTAGGGGGAGGTTCTAGAGTGGCTGATGCCGGACAGTTGTCTGAGGGTCTTGAACAGCTCATTCTCGAACTCCCGGCCTTGATCATGGTGAAGCTTGCCTGGATAGCCAAATCGCGGGATGAAGTCATTGAAGATCTTGTCTGCTGCTGTCTTTCCGGCTTTATTCTTCGTGGCATATGCTTGTGTAAACCTGGTGAAGTGGTCAACTACAACCAGGATGTACTTGTACCCACCACGACTGGACTCAAGGTGGAGGAAGTCAATACAGACGAGTTCAAGGGGCGAGTTTGATGTTACAGATCCCATTGGTGCTCGGTCATTTGTGGCAGGCTTCTTCTGTTTGATGCAGTGACACTTCCTGGTGACATACTCTTCAACATCTCTTTTCATAAAAGGCCAATAAAAACGTTCTCTGGCCAGGCTCAAGACTCTTTCGACGCCCACATGCCCCATGTTGTTGTGGAGGTGTGTGAGTGCCGTCTCTCAATAGATTGCAGGCAGAACCAGCTGCTTGTGACCCAATGCTTTCCTGTATAGAAGGCCATTCTCCACACACAGCCTGCCCCATTCCCTTGACAGCTTCCTGGTGGGCCTGTCAAGTGTCCTATGCACTTCTTCAGTCAGCTATGCTGTCCGCTCTTTAAGAGTCAGGATCTTCCCAATGACAGGGTCTTTCTGCTGCTCACATGCCAGTTCCTCAGGGCTGATCACTGGAAAGGGCTCGGACTGATTCTGTTGTTGTGCTGTGATATTGAGGGCTGCTACCCATGCCACATCACTCTGTTGGGCCATTCTGCTCCCATCCCAGGTGGCAGCCACAGCCTCTTGTGAAAGTCTTTCTGAGCATGTACTCATGAAGGTATCGATGTCTACAGGACAACAGGAGAGAGTGTCTGCATCAATGTTCTGCTTGCCTGGCTGGTACCTGATCTCAAAGTGGAAGTCGGCAAGCTCCCCTACCCAATAATGGCCCACTGCATTCAGCTTGGCACTACTCATGACATAGGTCAGGGGGTTGTTATCAGTGTAGACTATGAAATGAGGAGCGTAGTACAAGTAGTCCCTGAACTTGTCGCAGACTGCCCACTTCAAGGCCAAAAACTCAAGCTTTCCACTGTGGAGGTGGTAATTCCGTTCCACTGCTGTTAATGTTCGAGATCCGTAGCCAATCACTCTCATCCTGCCATCTTGGTTCTGGTAGAGGACTCCACCCAAGCCCAGCTGAGAAGCGTCAGTGTGAACGACAAAGGGCTGATCGAAGTTTGGATAGGCCAACACCGGTGGGTGTGTCAGGATGTCAATGAGGCGCTCAAGAATCTGCTGGTGCTCAGCTTTCCACTCCACAGGTGTACATGAGGGGAGTTGGGGTCTCTTGGTCTTCCCTCTTGATGACTTTGGCAGCTCTACCCCATGTTTCCCCTGTAGTAACTCATACAGTGGCCTTGCTATGCAGGAAAAGTCTTGGACATATGCCCGGTAGTAGCTCAGAAAGCCAAGCAACCTCCGGACATCTCCCACCATGTGTGGTACTTTGTCTTTCAGTGCACGTACTGCCTCAAGGTCTTTCGGATCCACCCTCACACCATCTGCAGACACCAGCCGGCCCACGTACCTGACCTCTTTGCGGAATAACTCGCATTTCTCTGGCCTCAATTTCACACCATGGTGCTGCAGGGCTTGGAGGACATGGCGCAGTACATCAACATGGCCCTCAAAGGACTTGGAAAAACAGAGGACATCATCAAGGTATGGTATGCAGCAGTCGTCTCTCAGCGTGTCAAGCATTTCCTCCATGCTTTGCTGGAAGGTGGCTGGTGCATTGGACAACCCAAAGGGGATCCTGACCCACTCATATAAGCCCCAGGGCGTTGTGAACGCAGTCAGATGCCTCGATCCTTCAGCAATGAAGCCTTAGTGGTAAGCTTTGCCTTGGTCTAAGATGGAAAGCCAACTGTAGCCTCCAAGGGAGTCAATCAAGTCTTGGATGCGTGGGAGTGGGTGTCGGTCTGGAACAGTCTTTTTGTTGAGGAGACGGTAGTCAATACAAAGGTGAAGGGATCCATCCTTTTTCCTCGCACAGACGATTGGTGCAGCATATGGCGACTGGGACTTAACAATCCAACCCTTCACTAGTAGTTCCTGTATGTATTCTTTTACTTCCTTGTACAGTGGCTTCGGGATGGACGCATAAGCCCTCTGAACAGGGATGTCATCTTTGAGCCTAATGGACATCTGAAGAGGGGGAATACACCCAATGTCGTTGCTGTCTTGGGCAAATGCAGCAGACTCCTCATACAGCATTTTCCCAAGTACCTCTGTTCAGGTACTTGCTGTTCAGGGCTTAGGTGACTGAGGTCAACAGGTGGATGCCACAAGTTGGCAATGGAGGCGCTAGGAGCAATGACAGTGCTCACCTCAGCCCTCACTATTCCAGGTGGTGTCGGTTCAGCTGACTGGGCTTCTTTGCCTACCTCAAGGACCCTCACATGCTGGATGTAACCTAGCTGGGTCCTTTTTGGCAAGATGATCTCATGCTTTGTGTGGTTGGAGACTGGAACACTCACACAAGGCCATCTGCCCGGACTGATCTCTAGCAGGCCTTCTCCAACACTGAGCTGATCAAGGTTTGTGTTCTCTGCTGGCTCATCGAGGACAAGGCAGTTGGTGACGTCGAAGGTAGGTGGTACTCTGCATCGCACATGTGTGGTTTTCCCAGATGGAATGATGATGTTATTTCTGTTAACTCTTAAGGTGGCCATACTGCAGCCTGGTGGTTCCGTGGCTTGTACCAAGTTGACCATGGCATCAGCCTCCTCTTCTCCCACACCAAGAGCTTTACGCAGGAGACTGAGGACAATGGCTTGTGCCTCTGCAGCTGGTGCCTGGCTGTTGATCATCTCCTGCAGGACATTGGCGCCAAGTAGAGGCTGGGCAAGAGGGAGCTGACTGACCAGGAAAGGAACCTGCATGGTGAGGCTGGGATTGTCATTACCCGGGAGGTTGACTGTAAGTTCCACCCACCCGTCATATGGAATGGAGTTTCCGTTCACAGCACGAAGTTTCAAACTTTCCCCTGAGTCAAGGAGTTCCTCCAAGAGTCATACTGGATGATCAGGGATAAATGCTTCTTTCCAGGATCTGTTGATAATGCTGACTTGTGATCCGGAGTCAAACAGAACTGTAGTGGCATAACCACTGATGAAGCAGTTTAGTAGGCTCTTTCTACCAACCAGTGGCACAGTGTGACTTGGATGTTCACTTAATGTTGATGTTCTCTGTGAGCGAACATGGTTGGCTCTTCTCTCACACTCACTCACCTTGAACTGTCTTTGCTGGCGCCTTGATGCTAGTGGCTGGGACTGGAGCTGTGGGCTGGCCTCTGATTGTCCCTCAACAGAGACCGGCTGCCGTTTCCCTGCTGCTGGCTTCTCTTTAAACAGCCAATTGCTCAATGCCCTCGGTCTCCACAAACAAAGCAGTGGCTACAGCTCTGTAGGCCTTGTTGTGTGCAACTGCTGCAGATCGGTGTCCTTCCTCTCCTCATGGCAGATGGCAGGCCTGTAGGAGGGTGTACTTGGAGAGGCTGATGGTGGGCTGAGTTAGACTGAGTTCTCAAATGGGGTGCTTGTGCTGTCTGTTGGTCCATCAAGGCTGCCACCATGTTGGTTAGAGCCTCCACCTTTGCATTGAGCTGCTGTATGGACTCACTGTCTCTCGTCAGCAGGCCGGTCTACTCCATCCCTCTGGACACTGTGTGCATGAGCTGTCTTCTGGCGAGGGCCCCGACCGAGTCTGCGCTGGTGTTCGTTCTCGTCACTGATTATTCTCATAACGTGGCAGAGAATCTCCTCGTCAGTGATGTGGCTGTTGGAGAGGAATGGTCTGAGCTGCTGCCTAATGTTGGAGTGCGCTGAACCCAGGCCCTGATAGATGGTGTGAAGGAAGACTTCCTGGATGGTCCTGGGGTCATAGCGGATGTCTGAACTCGCCTGCCTTGACTGGAACAGGATCTTTTGCTTGAGCCCAATCATGCGGTAGAGGAACTGTTGAGGAAACTCTTGGTCATTCTGCTTAGCACACATGAGCTCCTGGAACAGCTCTGTGCTCACCTTCTCACAGAGGTGAGACCTGAGAAAGCCCTTGAGCTCATTGACAGTGAGTTCATCTTTGTTGATGAGCATGTCCTTGAAGATGCCAGGCTTGACAATCTTCAGCACCCCCCTGGCCACCTCTGTCTCAGAGAACCCCTCTCGGACTCCCTCATCAATCTGCTTACAAATGCTGTTGTATGTGACGTCAGAGCTGTGGTCCCCAGTCTGTCCCCCATGTACTTTAAACTCCCTACGCTGGAGATAAGACAGGTCTCTTAAGGAAACCATCCCACCTAAGGCTGCCTATGACTGTGTGTGAAGTGGTGGTGAAAGTGGTTCTGACTCACCTGCATAAGGCATGTGTACTGAACTGGGCATGTTTATTAAGTGGGTTGTTGGAGGCTGGCCTATGTACTGATTCATGTTAGTGTTTGTGTGTGTGTGGTGTTGTGTGCCATGCTGTGTGGTACTGGTGGTGGCTGATGGAAGGGCAGTGTACTGTGTGCTGCTAGGGGGTGGTAGATCAGGTGTAGCGTGTGTGTAACCTACTGCTGGCGATGTAGCAGTGAACGTGTCTTTGACCTGTGCTGTACCTTTTGTTAAGACAACTGAATCAGAAATTGCAGTCAGATTACACACAAGATCATTCAACATTAACAGCTGACTCATACCCTCATCTTCAGAACTCTGCAAGCTATCAGACTTCATGTACCTAAGAATATACTCTACACACCCCTCTTCATCAGACGGCTCCAGTGTGTTGACATCTTCCCAACCTGCAGCAATGTCTTTTGCAAGATGGTAAGCTTGAGTACCTGACAGCTTGTACAAGTTCTTTGTGATGCCCCAAACGAGTTCTTTGCGTGCGGAGGCCATGACGTGCTCCTCTGATGACACAGCAGTGCAGTTCCCTCTCCTAGAGTGAAGACTCCCAACGAGATCCAGTCGCCCTCTTGGACACCCACCAGCTGTTGTCCTGGTTGCAGTCACGTCACGCCGCCTCACCGTGGCCTCGTGGTTCTGGAATCACTGGATCAACTTCCCCATGGTTGGTGACAGAAGAAGATCCCGGACGAGCCCCCAAAAATTTATTACGGGTCCCAAGAGTGGTACCAGCAGTAATAAAGATAATGTACCTGTAAAACAGGTGGATAAAATGACGAGATGACACAGGCTGCTGCTTTCACATACTTCATCCAAAGTGCATCTTTTATTTACTTCCAATCATGTTAGAATATCAATGTGCAATAATCTCTTATACGTGTGGTTTATCACCAGACATGTTCAATACATTCATATTGTCAGCACTCATTAAACATGCTCATGTATTCCAAACATACATTCACAGTCACCTTTACCACCTTTACACAAGCGATAATATGGCTGAATTAAACTTGGTCTTCATTTCTTTAAATACAGGCTACATGTAGCTGCCTAATAAACCAACTGGCTGAACAGTCATACTGGATAGAATTCCATTTCATAGCAAGGACTAACACAAAGATTAGAACATTCAACCATTCAAACTTACTTATCAAACGACAATATTAATGTATCCAAGTGATTACAGTTACATACTTTATACTCAATCAATTATTCAAGATGAAAACCATTCATTTCAGTGTCATATCTCAGTATTTACATTCATTGCTACAGGCTAACTGTATATCAAAACTGTATTCCGTGTCCATACTTTACAATATAGCATTCCGTACATCAGCATAATTAATCCTCTATCCTCGTTTAACTTATTAAAATAATCATGTCTTATAACCAGTGTGTATTTATCTATTTATACTCTTGAAACTTCGTTAGATTATGTATCTTATCTCCAGTGTGTCTTAACTTATTTATACTCAAAAAACATTGTATATTATCCTTTTCATACAAGCAGTGGGTGAACGTATTTATACCCATGAAACTTCGTGAAATAACAGTGTCTAAAAAGTGTCAACAGTGTTTGGGAGCTCACAATGCTAAGTTAGCAGTTCACTCTATAAATGAATAGGATCTCAAGGAATCCAGCTAGCTCGTAGATGGCAGCTAACAGTCTGAGGCACTTTAGTTTACCGCCACGGATAGCTCGTGAGATGGCGGCTGAACGTTTACCTCAGCTAGCCGCTTCATACAATGGGAAACTTTCTAATATAACTTCTATATTTAGAGTTCGAAATCACACAAAAACAAATGATCAAACAAACAGTCATGAGTTACAGGCACTAGAACAATGACGGGGGGTTTTACCCAGTACTAACCTGTAAAACAGGTGGATAAAATGACGAGATGACACAGACTGCTGCTTTCACATACTTCATCCAAAGTGCATCTGAGGGCTGAGAGGTGGTCCGCCCCCTTAGCAACCCAGACGCAACTGTGGCACCTGTGTCACGCGCTTATGTTCCTACTAGGCACTAGGCCGTTCTAAAGTAATAATAGTTAAGAAATATGAAACACTAAACAAAAGTAGTAATACACTTAAAGACCTGTGTTCACCTATTTTGGGTGCGCCACATATATATACATACACACAAACGGAGGTAAATATCTCATCTCATTATCTCTAGCCGCTTTATCCTGTTTTACAGGGTCGCAGGCGAGCTGGAGCCTATCCCAGCTGACTACGGGCGAAAGGCGGGGTACACTCTGGACAAGTCGCCAGGTCATCACAGGGCTGACACATAGACACAGACAACCATTCACACTCACACCTACGGTCAATTTAGAGTCACCAGTTAACCTAACCTGCATGTCTTTGGACTGTGGGGGAAACCGGAGCACCCAGAGGAAACCCACGCGGACACGGGGAGAACATGCAAACTCCACACAGAAAGGCCCTCGCCGGCCACGGGGCTCGAACCTGGACCGGAGGTGTGTATATATATATATGTATGTATCTCAAAAAGTAGTGAACAGAATTTGATGACATTTGGAGGAAAGGTGAGCCATGGGCCGAGGAACAATTTATCAGATTTTGATGCAAATCCAGCTATGTATGTGGCTCCAAGATCCAGATATTTATGCAGATTCAGGATTTCTTTGTCTATTCCCAACATAAGTCAAGTCAAGTTTATTTTTATAGCACTTTTAACAATGGACATTGTCACAAAGCAGCTTTACAGAATTTTAGTGATTTTAAACATGAGCTAATTTTATCCCTAGTCTATCCCCAATGCAAATTACATATGCAAATTCGCATATGTATGTGGATCCAGGATTTTTTTTGACCAGTACCAACATAAGTCAGAAAGTAGGGAACGAATTTTGATGAAATTTGGTGGAAAGATGAGTCATAGGCCAAAGAACATTTCATTAGATTTTGATGCAAATCCGGGTATGTAAGTAAATCCAGGATCCAGATATTTATGCAGATCCAGGATTTTTTTTTTGTCTGTTCCTAACATAACTCAAAAAGTAGTGAATGGATTTTGATGAAATTTGGAGGAAAGGTGTGCCATGGGCTAAGGAACATTTGATTAGATTTTGATGCAAATCCACATATGTATGTAGATCTAGGTATGTATGCAGATCCAGGATTTTTTTGACCAGTACCAATATAACACAAAACGTAGTGAACGGATTTTGATGAAATTTGGTAGAAAGATGAGCCACGGGCCAAGGAACATTTGATTAGATTTTGATGAAAATCTGGATAGGTATGTGGATCCAGGATTTTTTTTGTTCATTACCAACATAACTCAAAAAGTAGTGAACGGATTTTGATGAAATTTCAAGGAAAGGTGGGCCATGGGCCAAGGAACATTTTGTCAGATTTTGATGCAAACCAGAGATGTATGTAAACATAGTAAACATCTGGATATTCTAATATGTGATTTGGCGGAGGTATGGACTCTACCGAATGCCCTTCTAGTTTACATTTGAGGAAGCTGCCTGGTATTTGTTCATAGCAAGTGGCATTTGTATTTTTTTATAGCTATGTTTCATATTTGCAAAGCACACTGTTTGTTTGTGAGGTGTGTGTTGTATTTGTAAAATGTGTGCATATTTGCGTATCATGGGGTATTTCAAAAACATATTCAGTTTGTGACATTTTGCTGGCAAGTGTGTGATGATTAGACTTGTACTTTTACATGGTGCTAAGCTGGTAGCTATAAATTTCCTATAAGTACTTGTTATAGTGCAACTTCAGACACCAAACATGTCTTTGGCTGAAGGACTGCATTATACAAATGTATACATGTATTTATTACATTTATTTACTTTCTTAGTTAATATTTGAAACAACTACTTCCAAAGACTCTTTAAACACAAAGCTTAATTTAAAAAAAAAAATTTAAAATTGCTCAACAGATCCAAAGTTCAGGCAAGAAATTTCAGGGGCAGCCATTTTACCATTCACACTGTGTGACCCAGGAAGTACCCATGCTCTTCTGTCACGCTACTTTAGAAGTTCATCAGAAGTACTTTGTGGTGTTTGTAATAATGTGCTCGAGGAAAACTGATGTGTCATTTACCAGCGGATGAGAAGAAGTAAGGAGGACAGCAGTCTTCCAGGCGTGTCTGCACTCCACTGGGCTTCCCCCATGTTGAGGATTCCTCCTACGTCAGTTAGACGCGTCATCAGACCTGCTTGGCTTCCTTTTCTCCGTTTTAACCGGAAGAGAACAAGAGTGCAGGTGGGGCGCTCGCGGGAAGGGCTGATAAATACCAAAACATCAAGCAGCAAGAGGAAGTGGGTGGGGCTTTGACTCCAGGCGATTTACAAGTAGAGTGCAGGAGTACGAACGAAAAAAGTTTAAAAAAGAAAAAGGAACAAACAAAGAAAGGAGAGAGTGAGAGAATAAGAACAGAAATAACTCAAAAGATACATAAAAAAGATTGAAAGTTTGTGAACACTGTAGACTTTTCTAGAGGCTATTTCTCCATAAATGTGACCTAAAAGATCATCAGGTTTTCACACAAGTCCTAAAAGTAGATAAAGAGAACCCAGTTAAACAAATGAGACAAAAATATTATACTGATAGTTTATTTATCGTGGTAAATTATTCAGTATTATAGATCAGTGAGTGGCAAAAGTATGTGAACCTTTGCTTTAAGTATCTGGTGTGGCCCCCTTGTGTGGTAGCTGTTGATCAGATGATCATGCACATCAGCTTGGAGGAATTTTAGCCTGTTCCTCCGTACAGAACAGCTTCAACTCTGGGATGTTGGTGGGTTTCCTCATATGAACTGCTCACACAACATTTCTATTAGATTAAGGTCAGGACTTTGACTTGGCCATGCCAAAACATTAACTTTATTCTTCTATAACCATTCTTTGGTAGAACGACTTGTGCGCTTACAGTTGTTGTCCCACTTTCGCTTGAGATTCAGTTCGTGGACAGATACCCTGACATTTTCCTTTAGAATTCACTTGAATATTTCAGAATTCATTGTTCCATCAATAATGGCAAGATGTTCTGGCCTAGATGCAGCAAAACGGGCCCAAACCATGATACTACCACCACCATATTTCACAGATGTGATAAGAATCTTATGCTGGAATGCAGTGTTTTCCTTTCTCCAAACTTCTCATTTAAACCAAAAGGTTCTACTTTGGTCTAATATGTCCATAAAATGGCAGCATGGTGGTGCAGTGGTTAGCACTGTTGCATCTGCACTCTATTTGCATGTTCTCTGTGACTGTGTGGTTTTCCTCTTGGTGCTCTGTTTTCCTCCCAAAGACATGCACAAAAAAATGCCTACAGGTGTGAATGTGAGTATGAATGGTTGTGTATCTCTGTGGTAGACCTGCAATAGATTGGCGACCTGCCCAGGGTGTACCCCACCTCTCGCCCGATGTCAGCTGGAATAGGCTCCAGCTTCCCCCACGACCCTGATGGATAAGCGCTATAGATAATAGATGGATGTCCACAAAACATTTTTCCAATAGTCTTCTGGCTTGTCCACTTTATCTTTAGCAAACTCTAGTCAGGCAGCAATGTTCTTTTTGGAGAGCAGTAGAGCAGTAACTTTCTCCTTGTAACCCTGCCATGCACAACATTATGGTTCAGTGTTGTCCTGATGGAGCATTAACATGAACATTTCCAGTAGCCAGTGTGAGAGAGGTCCTTAGTGACCTCATGGACGATTACATGCCTTGCTCTTGGAGTGATCTTTGTTGGTTGACCACTCCTGGGGGGGTTACTATGGTTGTGAATTTCTTCTATTTGTACACAATCTGTCTGACTGTGGAGTGGAGTGGAGTGGAGTGGAGTGGAGTGGAGTGGAGTGGAGTGGAGTGGAGTGGAGTGGAGTGGTGGAGTCCAAACTCTTTAGAGATGGTTTTGTAACTTTCTCCAGCCTGATGAGCTTCAACAACTCATTTTCTGAGGTCCTCAGAAATCTCCTTTGTTCATGCTATGATACACTTCCCTAAACATGTGTTGTGAAGAGCAGGCTTTGATAGATCCCTGTTCTTTAAATAAAACAGGGCTAATTGTCACACCTGATTGTCATCTGATTGATTGAAAACATCTGACTCTAATTTCACCTTCAGATTAACTGCCAATCCTAGAGGTTCATATACTTTTGCCAATCATTTCTTCTTCCTTATCCAGCACTATTGCCAGGTCAGGGTCCATGTGGACCCTACTGATCCACATGTCATTAATTGGAGCACAGTTTTACGCCAGATGCCCTTCCTGCCATAACCCTCCCTTTCCTGGGCTTGGGAAACAACCACACGCACACCTATGGGCAAGTTAGAGTAGCCAATTAGCCTAACTGCATGTCTTTGGACTGTGGGGGAAACTGGAGCACCCAGAGGAAACCCACGTAGATGCAAACTCCACACAGAAAGGCCCCTGTCAGCCACTGCGCTCAAACCCAGAGCCTTCTTGTTGCAAGGTGACAGTGCTAACCATTACACCACCGTGCCACCCCACTTTTGCCACTCACTGATATGTAATACTGGATCATTTTCCTCAATGAATAAATGAGCGGGTGGCACGGTGGTGTAGTGGTTAGCGCTGTCGCCTCACAACAAGAAGGTCTGGGTTCGAGCCCCGTGGCTGGCGAGGGCCTTTCTGTGCGGAGTTTGCATGTTCTCCCCGTGTCCGCATGGGTTTCCTCCGGGTGCTTCGGTTTCCCCCACAGTCCAAAGACATGCAGGTTAGGTTAACTGGTGACTCTAAATTGACCGTAGGTGTGAATGTGAGTGTGAATGGTTGTCTGTGTCTATGTGTCAGCCCTGTGATGACCTGGCGACTTGTCCAGGGTGTACCCCGCCTTTCGCCCGTAGTCAGCTGGGATAGGATCCAGCTCGCTTGCGACCCTGTAGAACAGGATAAAGCGGCTACAGATAATGAGATGAGATGAGAATAAATGAGTAAGTATAATATTTTTTCTCATTTGCTTGGTTCTCTTTATCTACTTTTAGGACTTGTGTGAAAATTTGATGTTTCAGGTCATATTTATGGAGAAATTTAGAAAATTTGAAAGGCTTCACAAACTTTCAAGCACCACTGTAAGAAAGAAAGAAAGAAAGAAAAAGATGGATCTATTTACTCAGTATCTAACATGCAAGGGCCATGAAGATCCTTTTCGAAGATGTCCACATGTATACATTTTTCTTTTAGTAAATAAGACCTACATGTGAAAATGCAAGCAACGCCTTAAAAAATGTTTGCTTTCAATCCTCAGACTAAAAATAGCTCCATGGAACTCAATCCACAGGAGTAATCTTAAAGTTTATCTTCTTCATGGTCTGGAGTAGGAGACATAAATAAGATACACTTGATTTTGTGTTGATACACTCACGTTAAATCCTCCATTAACACATCATTAACTGGCTTCTCACACAAACTATTTTTCTCTTACATTAGCAAAAAGAGACATTACATGCAGCCATTTGAAGATCCTGGCTGTGTATGGTGAGACCTCAGATCATGTGGCAGAGAAAGAAGGCCTGTCATGGGAATGTGTGTGTGTGTGTGTGTGTGTGTGTGTGTGTGTGTGTGTGTGTGTGTGTGTGTGTGTGTGTGTGTGTGTGTGTGAAGTGAAATCCAAAGGATGTGATAGGAGACTATTAAAAGCTGAAGGATTCGTGTGTGGATCTGTGAATAGCAAGTGCTTTCATCATCTAACAGGCTGTCTCATTCACGTGGCATGTCTGTGTGGAGCAAACACACTTACTTCTGAGAGAGACAATAAGTCATGTGTGTTTCTATTTGCAACACTCAAAAGGGCTAGTAAACGCACAATAATCCATAACGTGATAAGCTTTTTACTACTTGAGCACTGCGGCTCGGTGTGTGCGCCACAATCAGCTTGGAGTCGTCTCAAGACTCAAAGTGGCTTCAGAAGTCTGAGCAGGTTGAAATGAAATAAGCTGAAATACATCATAAATAAAATACAAAATTAGAAATAGTAATACAATAGACAAAGTGTGTAACCTTTAAAGTTACATTAATTATGGTCCAGTTATTTACTTTAAAACTTTTTTGTTTGTTTGTTTGTTTTTTATGAAAGGTGCACTCTCTCCACAGCTCCAGGTTACAGACACACTCGAGCAACAAGGAGAGGTACAGTGTAATGTCGTTTTTTTCTCAGAGTGTGTAACAGGGGAATGTAAGGAGAGTCAGTGATATAATGAGGACTTGTAACACTTAGATTGTGTTTTTAAATAAACAGTGATTTCGGTTTGACTTTTGTTTGCATGTAAATACAGAGTTACTTTTCATTCTGCAGGTGAAGGATGGACATTACGGCTGAACTGAAAAGATCATAGCTCTTTTTTAGCAGTTGTAGACTTTCTGATCCGTCCCTGACAATATGGAATGAAGCAACACACACACACACACACACACACACACACACACACACACATGCAGGTATAATGAAGAATAAAAATCTACAGATCCTTCCAGAAGAAAGAAAGAAAGAAAGAAAGAAAGAAAGAAAGAAAGAAAGAAAGAAAGAAAGAAAGAATAATATTGTGCTCTCTCTCTCTCTCTCTCTCTCTCTCTCTCGAAGTCTGAAGAGCAGAGCAACAGATCCTTCTTTAAACATATTAGTTGCTGTCTATTTTTATTTACCAATCAGAACAAGAGTACAAAAGCAGAAAGAAATAAATTATGATTATGCTCTCTCTCTCTCTCTCTCTCTCTCTCTAATGAAATTTCTTAAACATACTACTTAGTGTCTTCTTTATTAACCAATCAGAAAGAAAGAAAGAAAGAAAGAAAGAAAGAAAGAATTACAGTGGTGCTTGAAAGTTTGTGAACCCTTTAGAATTTTCTATATTTCTGCATCAATATGACCTAAAACATCATCAGATTTTCACACAAGTCCTAAAAGTAGATAAAGAGAACCCAGTTAAACAAATGAGACAAAAATATTATACTTGGTCATTTATTTATTGAGGAAAATGATCCAATATTACATATCTGTGAGTGGCAAAAGTATGTGAACCTCTAGGATTAGCAGTTAATTTGAAGGTGAAATTAGAGTCAGGTGTTTTCAATCAATGGGATGACAATCAGGTGTGAGTGGGCACCCTGTTTTATTTAAAGAACAGGGATCTATCAAAGTCTGATCTTCACAACACGTTTGTGGAAGTGTATCATCGCACAAACAAAGGAGATTTCTGAGGACCTCAGAAAAAGCATTGTTGATGCTCATCAGGCTGGAAAAGGTCACAAAACCATCTCTAAAGAGTTTGGACTCCACCAATCCACAGTCAGACAGATTGTGTACAAATGGAGGAAATTCAAGACCATTGTTACCCTCCCCAGGAGTGGTCGACCAACAAAGATCACTCCAAGAGCAAGGCGTGTAATAGTCGGCAAGGTCACAAAGGACCCCAGGGTAACTTCTAAGCAACTGAAGGCCTCTCTCACATTGGCTAATGTTAATGTTCATGAGTCCACCATCAGGAGAACACTGAACAACAATGGTGTGCATGGCAGGGTTGCAAGGAGAAAGCCACTGCTCTTCAAAAAGAACATTGCTGCTCGTCTGCAGTTTGCTAAAGATCACGTGGACAAGCCAGAAGACTACTGGAAAAATGTTTTGTGGACGGATGAGACCAAAATAGAACTTTTTGGTTTAAATGAGAAGCGTTATGTTTGGAGAAAGGAAAACACTGCATTCCAGCATAAGAACCTTATCCCATCTGTGAAACATGGTGGTGGTAGTATCATGGTTTGGGCCTGTTTTGCTGCACCTGGGCCAGGACGGCTTGCCATCATTGGTGGAACAATGAATTCTGAATTATACCAGCGAATTCTAAAGGAAAATGTCAGGACATCTGTTCATGAACTGAATCTCAAGAGAAGGTGGGTCATGCAGCAAGACAACGACCCTAAGCACACAAGTCGTTCTACCAAAGAATGGTTAAAGAAGAATAAAGTGAATGTTTTGGAATGGCCAAGTCAAAGTCCTGACCTTAATCCAATGGAAATGTTGTGGAAGGACCTGAAGCGAGCAGTTCATGTGAGGAAACCCACCAACATCCCAGAGTTGAAGCTGTTCTGTATGGAGGAACGGGCTAAAATTCCTCCAAGCCGGTGTGCAGGACTGATCAACAGTTACCGCAAACGTTTAGTTGCAGTTATTGCTGCACAAGGGGGTCACACCAGATACTGAAAGCAAAGGTTCACATACTTTTGCCATGTAATATTGGATCATTTTCCTCTATTACGGAAGCCGAGAGAGGCCCTTCATATAATCTTTTTAATTCACCTTGTTATCCCGAGATAACGACATAATTAATTCAGGATCTCGAGAAAACAAAACAATTATTTCATGATCTCAGCTGGATCACTGTATCTCCGTCGGTAGAGACGAAGCCGGGCCAGTCTTCTGCGGAGGTGCCGCGGACTAATTTTGAAATTATCCCTTATTAAAAGACTTAATGCAATCTCTCCCTGTGTCAACCCCTGATCAAAATATTGCCTTATTAGGTGATCGATTATTCCAGACATTCTAATGACCAAAGTTGCGTCTATACAGAATGAGAAATAGCCCCAAAGTCAGCATATCACAAGTCTCTTGGCGCACCTGAATGAACCATTTCTCAGCTGTTTACACTCTAAAAAATAAAGGTGCTTCAGTGGTTCTTCAAATCTCTGGATGGTTCCACGGAGAGTCAAAACTCTGTGATGAACCATTACATTATGCGAAAGGTTCTTCACATTGGAAATGGTTCTTCAGAGCCTGGCATTCTCTTACCATTTGCTGATCAATGCACATCGGCTATGTTTACACAAATCTGTCTTCACTGCTCAAACAAATGGTTTAAATGGTTCTTTAAAGAACTGTTACATGAACGGTTCTTTGAAGCCCTGAAAAAGGTTCTTCTATGGCATCGCCCTGAAGAACCGGTACTGGCCCCGTTATTTTTTAGAGTGTACTCGAGATCATGAAATAATTGTTTTGTTTTTTCGAGATCTTGAATTAATTATGTCGTTATTTCGGGATAACAGGGTGAATAAAAAAAGGATTCTATGAAGGGCCTCTTTCGGTTTCCGTACTCAATGACCAAGTATAATATTTTTGTCTCATTTGTTTAACTGGGTTCTCTTTATCTACTTTTAGGACTTGTGTGAAAATCTGATGATGTTTTTGGTCATATTGATGCAGAAATATAGAAAATTCTAAAGGGTTCACAAACTTTCAAGCACCACTGTAAAAAAAAAAAAAAAGTTAAGAAAGCCAGAAAGTGTTAGATCTTATTCAGCTGTAATGAAGAATAAAGTTAAGAATAAACTTATAATAGAATGATTTCCTGTCATTGTCTTTTATTCGCGTGTAAACATCTAACATTCACCCGTTCAGAAGAGGAAAAGAGAAAGAGCTGCCACTCTGTGCTCAGCCTGGGACTCTGGCAGCAGCTGAAATGGGCAGAAACACATTTTTGTCTTTTATTCGCTTGTAAACATCCGCCGCCGAGAGCAGCAGCGTTTAATCCGGCAGCGCAGGGGGTTTTGCTGCTCCCCTCTCTGTGTGCTCGGTTATTTGTGTCTTCCCCGACACTATTTTTAACCGATTTCAGCGACTTTAAGCTCCGTTGCCTCCGTGTGCGGCTATATTTAGCTCGGCTCGGTTTGCGTCAATGGAATCCCGAGCGTGCGTCACGCTGCCGGAGCTCGCGCTCTGATTGGTCGGCGGCCGGAAAGATTTCGGGGAGCTCCTCCGCCCCTGCGCGCGCGTATTGGCGAGTGGAACGGCAAGGGCAGGACGCAGCTGTGACGTCACGGCACACACAGTGCGCCGTATAAGAGGAGGAGCCGCAGAGAGCCGAGCGCTGAACGCGTCCGAGTCGGAACCGGGACACGCAGACACAGAGAGAGGTGCGCGCGCGGTGCGGGGATGCACGAGCTTCACCTGCAGTACGGACATTACAAATAAGTCCAGCAGAATTATTATTATCATTATTCACTAACAGGTGAGTGTGTGTTTTACTTTTGATTCATGTTTGCTTCACTCATGCGCTTCCTTAAAGGTGCGATAGAGAATTTTTTTTCTTCCTAACTTGTATAAATAACTTGGAGTATTTGTAGAACATGCTTAAAAAACAGTAGATTGAAATGTGGTTTGAGTAAAAGTTGATTAAGTTGCTGAGAAAACCCTTTTAGAAGGCTGAATTCCGGGCCGGAATGCTTGTTTGTGTTTGAATGCGCCTCCTGCAAGTTATTTTATAAACATTAAACAAAGCACGGCTTCTGAAAAAAAGACTAATCTTCCCTTAATGCACCTTTATTATAATTATAGTGTTATAAACTTATGTTATTATATATTGCTTGTATTGTAATTATAGCCTATAAACTCAATCCATACTCCGATGCTCCTGATGAGAGAAGACTTAATGAATTACATTAATGGCATTTAGCAAACGCTCTTTTATCTTATCTTATCTTATCTTATCTTATCTTATCTTATCTTATCTTATCCAGAACAACATACAACACACCCAAAGCAGCCTGGGGAGCAGTTAGGGGTTCGGTGCTTTACTCAAGGGCACTTTAGCCATTTCTGCTGGTTTAGGGACTTGAACCAGCAACCTTTTGGTCCTAAAGCGTTAGGTTGCGGCGTCCCCGTTTATTGATTTACTGATAAACACCTAAGAAAACAGTGTGACCATATTCCTGCAGGCTATCCTGTCTCATAACAACTTCAGTACAGCTTACGGCTTATGTAAATGTTTAGATTACTCTTCATAGTTTAGCTGGAGATATTGAATGGAAACGGTGATGTAAGTCCAACAGCTGCTCCACAAGGCTCAATTACATCATACAGCAAAGGGGAATGTATTTAACACGCAAAAAAAAAAATCAGATTTTAAAGCCTTATCCTTTATGCAGTCTGCTTTTTCAGATCAGCACTTGGCTCTTCATCTTAGTTTTGTTTGCATGGAGGTTTAATAGCTTTGAGACTTTTTGTAAAATAGTGATTTCAGTGTTTTGTGACTGAAAGGAACAATGAACAGGCAAGTTCAACCTCAAACATCTAAAATCTCTTCAGGTTCTACCAGACAGAACTGCATGCAAAGCTCGTGTTTGTCTTTTAAATCCCAACAACATGCAAAGACAATGATAAGTATTCTTTGCAAAGTAGCTGCATTTGTTTACCAGAGTGTCATCTGTAGCTTCGAAGATGTAAGAAAAGACTAAATAAGTAAATAGATAATAATAGATTGTTGCTAAACACAACAACAAACGGTTTGCACGTAGTAGGGTAGATAAGCTGTATTATTCTATCCACATTCACTGGATATGAGCAATCACACGCTCTGATTGGCTACTCTACTACTAGGCTATCAAATCATATACCATGAGTAGAGAAAAACAAAATAGCAGAGCATGTTACTGAACCAACCGAGGACAAAATAAAAACTCTACTCGAAAACAAAACCCCAAAAAATACACACAAAAAAAGCAGCAACAAAATATGGAATGAAAGTATTTGATGGTAAGAACGTATCCTTTTTTCCCTTATTTTTCAAGAATTATTATTATTATCACATTTTTTACAAATTGCTCCTGTCATTTCGCCGGTTTGTTTCCATTCTAAGTGGAAATTATTTTGTCAGACATTTTGTATAAAGCTTTTACTGATTGAATTTGCTAAAAATAAAAATGCTCTGTTTCTCAAAATCCAGTGAATGTGGATAGAATAAAACAGTTATTCTACTCAGTCTCATCGTACACGGATTATAGACGACTATCAGCTCATGTACGACTCGATTTCATGGAATAACTGTTAAATATTTTAAATCAGGATTGTAGAGTCAGAGCTCCAAGAGTGCTGCTAGAAATTTTTGGCCCTGTGAAAGAATATAATATTGCGCCCCCCTCCCCCTTTTACGTTTCTGATAACCTGACTTCTTCTTCATGATGGTGTCCATCTACTGATGGTTCACCATCAATTCTGCTTGTACCGTGCACAGCTAACGTTAGTGCTGGATTGGAAAGCAACAAAGCTAACGTGGTGTCGCTCTGGCTCCGCCTACACAAATCTGTACCATGTAATGAATAGGGAGAGGGGTGAAATATAAAGACAATGTATTCTAATAATTTTGCAGAAAATGGAAAACCAAACCAGAAGGTGGTTGTATTTGCTCATTTTAAAAGACAAAATTATAAAAAATATTTTTTATTAAATTGACTTACACGCCCTGTGATGACCTGGCGACTTGTCCAGGGTGTACCCCGCCTTTTGCCCGTAGTCAGCTGGGATAGGCTCCAGCTTGCTTGCGACCCTGTAGAAGGATAAAGCGGCTAGAGATAACGAGATGAGATGAGATTGACTTACACATGGTAAAAATATTAATACTGTCCTCTGAGGGCCCTCTGTCAATGCTGGGCCCTTGGAATCATCCTAAACCCCCCCCAACAGCACCCCTGCAGAGCACACACCTGATTTGACTTGTAGATCGCTTACAGTCAGTATGCATGAAGAGGGGAAGGTTATAATCTGTGCAGGAACACTGCCTTCCAGGATGTCAGTTTGCCCGCTGAGCTTTAAATAGTCCTCTCTGGCATGCTTGTGCATCCATCTTTGCTTCTCGTTGCACTCCAAACCGTCAGCTGCACCTCACAGAGGGTATTGTATTTGTGGTTTTGATAATCAAAGAGCTTCTCTTTGCATTGTTGGAATTGAGAATTGAAACACATGGCATCTGACCTAAAGGACAATGCTGAATGACAATTCCAATGACCTTAACTTGAACCTGAGATTTTCTAATACCTGGTATCTCATTCATACACTCTTCAGCCTCTGGTGTATGTTTGAAAGCCAGTTCTAGAGTTTCATATATATATATATATATATATATATATATATATATATATATATATATATATATATATATATATATATATATATATTGGAAGCCTGCTTTCTCAGAAACATCTACTCGAAATCAGTTGATGATTGCATTACTCAAGTTCTCTGTCTGGTTAAGCAAGGATAATAGCTATGCCTAGTGTGGAAAGGCTTGGGGGGGGGGTTTCCACACAAGGGTCATGATTTAAGATGAGCAGGAGCAAGACAAGAAAGGCTTTTGAGGCATTGAAAAGTAGCTCTTGTGGTTCTGCTCTACAGAAATGACCTGTGTTCAAAGCCAACATGGAGTCCAGCCTTATGAGAGCATGGTCTTCAGCTCAGAGTTTATGAACCCTGACTTCACCTCCAGGTTGGCCATGGACATGAGCGAGCAGGGGGAGCAGCTCTCCACATCCTCTCTGCCGAGCATCACCTCCCTGGTGGGAGGCTACGGGGGAGAATTTGATACCTACTCCTGTCAGCTTGCAACCGCTGCTGCCTCAACCTGCGCCAGTGCCACCTCGGGCCAGGACTCCTTCAAGCTGGAGGATCTCCAAGTCTATGGGTGCTACCCCGGCACATTCACCTTGAGCTACATGGACGATGCACTGTCTACGTCAGGTGGCTCGAACTGTTTTGGTAGCCCAGTCTCGGCTCCTTCTCCCTCAACCCCGGGTTTCCAGTCAGTGCCTTCCTGGGATGGAGCGTATGGGTCCTGCTCCCCTGATGCAGGCTGCTGGGGTTCAGAGAAGACGCCTCTTCCTCAGGCCTCTTCCTTTTTCACTTTTGGACCTCTTTCAGGAGAGGACATGTCTCCACTGGGACAGCTGCAGCAACATCAGCTTCCTGATCAGGATCCCTTTTCTCGGGGCCATCAGAACAGCTTCAGTCCACACAGGCTGGATCACAGCAGCAGGGATGGTTCGGTCCTAGTGGACAATCAGCTGTCTCCCAAAATCAAGAGTCCAACAGGAAATGAAGGGTGCTGTGCGGTGTGTGGGGACAACGCCTCTTGCCAGCACTATGGAGTGCGCACCTGTGAGGGCTGCAAGGGTTTCTTTAAGGTGAATATTCATTTTCAGTTCGTTTGTTATTTTTAGAGCTCAAGTGCTCCTCATGTCTCCAAACTGACCCCACCTTCTAAGTTGAAACTATCTATACCTTGTAGGTCATTTTTACGCAAGACTTTCATACCTGAGTAGGCCTGTTTTGGGGTCGAGATTATTTCTGGGTCAGAAATTTTTAAACAGAATCCCAAAATAAGGAAACTATCAGATCATTTGCATAGCAGAATTACTATGCATTCTCACTGAGATTTATAACTACAGTATTATTATAATACATCTCGTAACACTTTGAAAAATTGCATACTGCACCTTTAAGTATCACATGAGTGTGTCTTTATTATTAAAGGCTTCATCATTAACACTTGATTTAGTTCATTAATTCCATAAATCTATTGAACATGTTGAATTGAAAAAGCTTTTTTGTTGTTTTTCTTTTAGCGTACAGTACAGAAAAATGCCAAGTACGTCTGCCTCGCTAATAAAGACTGCCCAGTGGACAAACGGCGGCGAAACAGGTGCCAGTTCTGTCGCTTTCAGAAGTGCCTTGCAGTCGGAATGGTGAAAGAAGGTGAGAAAAGCTTTAGCAGTTCTCGCGTCCTACACACAACAGATGGATTAATTTAATTATCCTATTGTGGTTTTTTTTTCATAATGAATATATATTTTTACACTTACACTACCGTTCAAAAGTTTGGGGTCACTTTGAAATGTGCTTATTTTTGAAAGAAAAGCACTGTTCTTTTCAATGAAGATCACTTTAAACTAATCAGAAATCCACTCTATACATTGCTAATGTGCTAAATGACTATTCTAGCTGCAAATGTCTGGTTTTTGGTGCAATATCTCCATAGGTGTATAGAGGCCCATTTCCAGCAACTCTCACTCCAGTGTTCTAATGGTACAATGTGTTTGCTCATTGCCTCAGAAGGCTAATGGATGATTAGAAAACCCTTGTACAATCATGTTAGCACAGCTGAAAACAGTTGAGCTCTTTAGAGAAGCTATAAAACTGACCTTCCTTTGAGCAGATTGAGTTTCTGGAGCATCACATTTGTGGGGTCGATTAAATGCTCAAAATGGCCAGAAAAATGTCTTGACTATATTTTCTATTCATTTTACAACTTATGGTGGGAAATAAAAGTGTGACTTTTCATGGAAAACACAAAATTGTCTGGGTGACCCCAAACTTTTGAACGGTAGCGTATTTCATAATTTAAAAAAATTCTGCCTCGTATAAATCTTGTCTTGCAACAGAATATTGCATTATTAACCTGTTATTTTATTCTGGTTCCTGTTCAGTTGTAAGAACAGACAGCCTCAAGGGCAGAAGGGGTCGTTTGCCTTCCAAGCCCAAACCAGTCACAGAATCGGCGTCTGCTTTGTCTTCTGGAAACATCATCACCTCTCTTGTGAATGCCCACATGGACTCAAACCCCGCCATCACAAAACTGGACTACTCAAAGGTGAGCCTTGCACTTTGAACTATGCTGGCATTTAATAGGACAAAAATGTCAACCATCTTAAACATAAGTGATAATGGTCATGCTGTATGCTCTTTAAAAAAAAAATTCTCACGCACCAGTTTCAACGTCATGTTAATCAGAAATCCAGTGTCATGTAGATGTTGCAAACATTGGACTGAAAGTTTCAGAGTGCAGTGCAGATACAGGATGCAGTTATGAGGGAAGCCATGGCCTAATGGTTAGAGAAGCAGCTTTGGGATCAAGAGGTTGCCAGTTTAATTCCCTAGACCAGCAGGAATGGCTGAAGTGCCCTTGAGGAAGGCACCTAACCCCCATCTGCTCCCCAGACTGCTTGTACGTCACTCTGGATAAGATAAAAGCATCTGCTAAATGTCATTAATGTAATGTTATGGCACAGATTCCGCTTGGCTAGTTAGCGATCCATGAGATGTGAAGCACGATTGTGTTAACAGGGGTATTAGCATGAATTTTGAAGCCAAGGAAGTTGATCTGTTTGAGCAGAGTGCACAGATGAAGAGGTGGACAGACTAAAGGATTAAACGTGTTGCTGCATCAGTCTTTTTAGGTAGCGGAAATATATAAAACAGCACCGCTTTTAGCAGGTAGTCAAAGGCATTGTGTGTAAGAGAACGTTAACCAAAGCAAAAGGATAGAAATTACGTTACAGGTATTTAGCAGATGCTCTTATCCAGAGCAGCCTGGGGAGCAGTCGGAGGTCTGGTGTCTTGCTCAAGGGCACTTCAGCCATTCCTGCTGGTTGAGGGAATCAAATCAGCAACCTCTTGGTCCTAAAGCTACTTCTCTAACCTTTAGGCCATGGCTTCACGCTAGACAAAAAAATAAATTCAAAGCTAAATAAATCTCAGACAAAACAGAAGCTCATGTGCGAATTATCAAGATTAACATGCAAGTCATTCAGGGTGGATTTTTCCATGAGTGATGCCATCTGCATTGGTTTTATTATCTTTATGATCAGGTGATTGTGTAAGCATGTACTAATGCTGGACTAAAAGTCCAGTTGCTGATTATGTAGTCTTGTTTTCTGTTCAGTATCAGCAAACAGTTGCAAGTGTGTCTGAAAAGGAGGACGCCAAGGACATTCAGCAGTTTTACGACCTGCTCACCGAGTCCATGAGTGTGATCAGAAAGTGGGCCGAAAGCATCCCAGGATTCACCGCTTTCTCTATAGAGGACCAGGACTTGCTGTTCGAATCAGCCTTCATCGAGCTCTTCATATTACGACTAGCTTACAGGTAATTACTACGGTGGTAATAATAGTCTGAGTTTGGCGCTGTTGAATACTCAAATCTTACAGGTCAAAAGCTGTTGATGAATTTTCTATAGCAGCAGCACTGATACTACACTCAAAAAAATAGAACATTGGATTTACTTAACCGAGTTATGGCAACCGGTCCCACGAAACTGTTAATTTAGATGTATTGAATACAGTTATGTTTTGAATAACTCAACATAACTGTATTCAATACATCTAAATTAACACAGTTTCGTGGGACTGGTTGCCATAACTTGGTTAAGTAAATCCAATGGTTTTTTTTTTTGAGTTTAGTGTTGACGGCAAAGTTTTCTATTAACGCACTCTTTATTAGCTCATCTGGCCGAGGGGTGATGAGTTCATGTCATCATGTGTTGTCCATCGTCCGTCCATCATCTGTCATCTACATTTCACAAAAATCGCTTCTTCTCTCTCAGTTCTTCACTGATTTTTATTCTTTTTGGCAGGAAGGTAGGTCTGCCTGGGGTGCATATAGCTTCTACCCAAATTTGCATAATTGCAATTAATAATGAAGATATGGCATAATTAATCAATCCATAGCAAGCACTTTCCACACAAATCGCTTCTTCTTCCTCAATTCTTCACTGATTTTGATTCTTTCTGGCATGAAGGTAGGGGGACCTAGGGTGCATATAACTTCTATCCAGATTTGGTTAATTATAATTATTAATGAAGTTATGCACTAATTAAGCCTTAATGAGCAGTTCAACAAAAATCGCTTCTTCTCAGTCAATTCCTTACTGTTTTGGATTCTTTCTGGTAAATAGGTCGGTATTCCTAGGGTGGATATCGCTTCTATATATAGCTTGTATATAGTGTATATAGCTCACACCATTTATTGTGCAAGGTGGCCCACTTTAGATCGTTCACATCAGAGTGAGCTACACCGTTGCTGACGATCTCGTACAGTATTAAGTTTCTACTGTAACAGCTACTTCAGAACGACTTGTATGTCAGGTGCTGCACATGGCTAACGGTAAACACATTGAAAAATGTAAC
Organism: Neoarius graeffei; assembly: GCF_027579695.1. Lineage (NCBI taxonomy): Eukaryota > Metazoa > Chordata > Actinopteri > Siluriformes > Ariidae > Neoarius > Neoarius graeffei. The sequence continues at coordinate 77,159,183 of NC_083581.1, read as the reverse complement.
ACCAAAAAATCAGTATAAAAAATGATCTGGCGAAGGTTTCTGTAAGGAGAAAACATGTATTTTGAGGTTCTCAAGTGTCAGCGCTTACACATGGAAGAGTCTCCAGGATTTTGCACTTTGTGATTTATAAGAAACATATCAAGCTGCGTTTCTTTGTCTATTCAACTTCAAGAGAGAGAATAAACAGAGACCAGTGACAGAATGACTGTTTATAGCTGCTTATAAGTGATAACAGGATTTTTTTTTTGCAGATTTTCCACAACATTCAATGAAAATAGATAAAAGTACAGTGTGTGTGTTATTCTTGAATTCATAAATTGTACTCATTTTCTCATGTTCATTTCAGATCACACCCAGAGACGGATAAACTGATCTTCTGCAACGGGGTGGTTCTTCACCGCATGCAGTGTGTGCGGGGATTTGGCGAGTGGATCGACTCCATTATTGAGTTCTCGCAGAGTTTGCATCGCCTGAACCTGGACGTGGCGTCGTTCTGCTGTCTCGCCACGCTAGTCATTATAACAGGTCAGTTTCTCGCTGGCACGATCAGGCTAACATTAAAATATCACTTTAATTTTTCCATCATCACCTTTATGCCATAAGTAAAATGAACATAAAAATGTGCAGCGGTTTGGGAAAAACTGTTAGATGTCACTGATTAATGAATTCCATCACAAAGCATACTTCAGTAGAGTTCACCAAAATAAAGTGAAAACAGAGATAGATAGATAGATAGATAGATAGATAGATAGATAGATAGATAGATAGATAGATAGATAGATAGATAGATAGAATTTATTCCAGTAAAAATCCCATGCAAATCAGAAATAAAGTAGACAAATACAGTAAAACTGATAAACATGAAAGTATACCAAGGATAACACAAAGTGTAAAAACACTTACTGTATTTCAATTGTGGTTCCAGTGTAGTTTCAAGATGACAGGAACAGATAAAGAACAAACTAAATTTAAATGGAAAAACAAGAATAATACTGAGCAAATAAAAAAAAAACATGTTTATTTCCAACAAATTGTCCAAGACACTGTAGGAATGAGCTTCCAGTGAATCTTACAGGTAAAGGTGGATGTGCTGCTGAGGTATAATTTTACCACCAGAAACGGCGCTTTTTTTTAAGTTAACCAACAAGATGGAAAGGGATCGCCTAAAAACCTAACATAGAGTTAAAATTAATAAAAAAAAAAATTCACATAGAAAACTTAATGGCTGTAAACTCATGAAACAAACAAAAACCTTAAAGGTAGACCGCTTTTCGAATTTTTCAAGTATAGGTCATAAAAAGAATTTTCCCCAACACTCAATTATATTTGTTTAGTGACCGAAAGCTACTGAATTTGAATCACAGACTTCCAATTTTATTGGTTTCTTTTAAATAGAATAATTAATGAACTTAAGGCCATGTGGTTCTAAATTCTCCGCTCTTTTTTCCTGCTTCACCATGACCCAATACAAGATACTACGTTATGCATCACGTGGTGGGCTTTCCCTGTTCACGCAAGGCATTGTGGGATACAAATTTGAAACAGGAGAGAAAAATGGAGGACGTGAGTGTGCGAATGAAACATGAAAGACCGACTGTAGTAACGTAAAGCGAGAAGAAAAGACATTATGTTATATACGAAGGAAAGGAAATGCAGGACCAAACTAATAAATATGGGCGCTCAGCGAGCACCTCGGTGTGATCAGCTGTTCGTTTAGCGACAGAATGATGGAACTGTCAGTGCACGCTCAAAGGTAAACCTGTAGATGGCAGTAATGCAACACTGTGGATGCCAGCTGCTGTAAAACCCAAAAGAAGAAGAAGGTAAACCTGCGCATGCGCACACGGACTTCCTCTGTCTGCTTGACTGCATGAAGCGAGCGATTTCATGCACATTATTTGCTTTAATCCTCTCAAATTAAATAACTTCCCAGCCACAGAACGGCCTGATATTTTGTGAGATATTACAGAAATAAACAGTAACCACGTTTCAGAGGGAACTAAATTTCACAGATTTTATGAAATCGAAAGGCCGTCTAGCGAATAAAATCTAATAAAATTGGAAGTCTGTGATTTGAATTCAGTAGCTTTCAGGTCACTAAACAAAAATAATTGGGTGTCGGGAAAATTCTTTTTATGACCTACACTTGAAACATCTGAAAGGCTGTCTAACTTTAAATTCAAATAAAGTCAACAAATGGGTAACCAGATACTGAAATAAATGCTAGAACTTCAGGAAAGGATATAATTTCAGAAATACAGTGCTGTGCAAAAGTCTTAGGCACATGTAAAGAAATGCTGTCGACCAAAAATGGCTTAAAAATAATGAAATCAAATGTTTCAACATAAAAAAATAATATAAACAGTAATCAGTAAGCCGTAATAAATTAAACAAAGTCAATATTTGGTGTGAGACGACCTTTTGCTTTAAAAAAAAAAAAGAAAGAAAAATAATAGTCTGAGGTCCAGTGAGGTCAGTTTTATGTGGAAATGATCTGTAGGTTTTCCTGAGCATCTTACAGAACCAGCCACAGTTCTTCTGCACACTTTGACTGTCACACTCACTTCTTCATTTTACACCAAAACCCAGCAGCCTTCATTATGTTTTCTTTTTTAATCTGAAAAGTGATCTCTTATGGGATCTGCTGCTCAGCATATTATACAAACATTTTCTTCTGTAACATTTATTTTGTGCTGGGAAAAAAATGAACGTTTGGACTCTAAAATGTTTGTGTTGTTGTCTCGATAATGTAGAAGTCATAAAATAGAAATCTATAATGAAGTTTGCATGTCGAATTTTCACTACGTAAAGGCCTCCACATGAATAAGAATTTAAATAACATAAGTAGGCAATTGCATAAATAAGTAAATAAATATATAAATGAGAATGTGTGTACATTGCATGCACAGCTTTTCAGCTCTGAACAATGTGTTTTTCTGGAAACTTTGTGCACGATACACTACTTAATGTTTACTTTATTCTCGGTTTAAGTGACTGCAAGACAGATAGTAAAACTGAAGTGTAGTACGCAGTGAAAAATCTCCTCAAAAACAGGGAAATTCTGACAAAATCCTTCATCAGATGAGTGTTTTTCTTGAACATTTCACTCCTCAGTACCACCTAAGCACATACACCTGCTCATGAGGACTTTTGTGCATCTACTTTTTCTCTAAATATTGCTTATATTGTTAATATGTTGCTAATATGGATAAGATCCATTGCTAAGAGTGTATAGGTTAAAGAAGCAGCATGGAACCCCTGCCCTTATGCCGTTCTTCATCTCTTACAGATCGGCACGGCCTCAAGGAGCCCAAACGGGTGGAGGATTTCCAGAACCATCTGATAACTTGTCTCAAAGACCACGTTGCCACGAGTGTCTCAGAAACAGCACGTCCCAACTACCTGTCACGGCTGCTGGGGAAACTGCCCGAGCTCAGGACGCTGTGCACTCAAGGCTTTCAGCGCATCTTCTATCTTAAACTAGAGGATCTCGTCCCACCTCCTCCGATTGTGGAGAAGATCTTCATGGACACGTTTCCTTTCTGAATGTGACTGCGGTGCTATTTAAAGACTTGGACAAAAGCACAGCGGAGCAGAGGAGAGATTCGGAAGCACTTGTCTAACCCTGGCAGCTCTGTATTCTTTTAGGCATGTGACTATGATCTTCTCAGTGGGAGTGCAAAATCAGAAAGACGTTCAGTGAACGTTGTAGGAAATTTTGCAGCAAAAAAGAAAGAAAGAAAGCCTCACCAAGTCCCCATATGTTTCCTCAACCTCATCATTTGTTTCAGAACTTTGGAATCATGGCTTTATTGTGAACTTCAACTTTATTGTGATTGTGTGCAACTTGACAGTTGAACATCATACACGGTGTGTGTGTGTGTGTGTGTGTGTGTGTGTGTGTGTGTGTGTGTGTGTGTGTGTGATAGAGAGAGAGAGAGTGTGTGAAGAATCAAAACCTCTCACTTTAACAGTATTAGAGCTTTATAATTTCAGGACATACATAATATGATGATAATGATGATGTCAATAACATCCAGAGACCTCAATGGTGCTTTAATAACACACACACACACACACACACACACACACACACACACACACACACACACACACACACACCTGTGGTTTATTAAAATAAAGGCCATGGACCAAAACTGATATCGTTTACCAGGTTGCACAGAATGACTAAATAAAGCCTTATACAGTATATTTACAGGGTGTCCCAAAAAAATGTACTCACTCAGGATCGTCTTCGTTTAGAGTGTGGATTAATGTTGGAATGTCACATTTCCAATGAACTCGCTTCAAAATGCGATGAGTGCTTGATTTTGGGATTCCTGTCTCACGAGCCATTTGTCGTACAGATTTCTGTGGGGATCAGTTGAAGGTTTCCAGCAATTGAGTTTCCTTTGCAGGGCTGGTTGATGACTGTGGTCTTCCTGAACACACTTTATGGACGTCATGCACAGTTCCATCTGATTCAAACTTATCTCGGATGTGAGCAGTGGTGCGTCGCATTGGTGGATCTTTGTGAAAATGTCTTCTAAATTGTCTTTGCACTTCCATGATGTTTTCGTGCTTCCAGTAGCACTTTATGATACATTTTCTGTCTTCAAAACTTAGTTGTACTTCTGCCATTATTAGGGTTAATTTGATCTGAAAAGAAATGAAAAATCCATTGAGTTATGAGGAGTCAAAATGTGAGTACATTTTTTGGGACACCCTGTATTAACATCTGAGACTTAAGTTCAATAGATGCACAGAATGAATGTGAATGCAGTTGAAAAATCATATAAACTGCTCTTCGAATCGGATTTAAATGCCATGTGCTGTTCAGAAAACACAAGACACGCCACGCCTTCAAGACATATCTTCATTAGATGTACAACTGAAGTTTACACTTTACTTGGATTAAAATTTTTTTGCCATTCAGATTCACATCTCTAAGTGACAATAATGATGATACATTTCCATCGAAACATTTCTGAAGATGTCAAGTGATTTATTGGCTTTTTTTTTTTGCAAGCCCTGTAACTCTGAGTATTATCACAGAATGAAGAATTTGTTTTGTGTGACTGCCAAACTTTAGCATATACATATTTGTATGTACTGTCTGTATAGAGATGGCTTGATATGCTATATATTTTGTCTTTATACTGGCATAGTGAAAATGTCTGGGCATTATGGTGGTTTTTTATATAATATTTTTGATATGCTTAGATATTTGTTGTCTTTCATTACTAATGTTGTTCAGCACTCTACATTAAAATGATGAACAATAAGTTTGATGCATTTTAGTCTTTTTGTTTTTACTTCCAACAAAAATATTAGCTGTCCTATACGAATGCATCTCAAAAACTTAGAATATCTTGAAAAAGTTTCCCCCCATAAGTTAATTCAAAAAGCTAAACATTCATCTATTCTATATTCATTACACATAAAGTAAAATATTTCAAGCCTTTTCTTCTTTTAATTTTGATGATTGTGGCTTATAGCTCATGAAATCAGAAATCCAGTGTCTCAAATTATTGCAATATTTCCTAAGATCAATCAAAAGGATTTATAATACAGAAATGTCCAACTACTGAAATTACTGCATCAGTGTGGCTGACATGATCTGCCTGTGGCACTGCTGAGGTGTTATTGAAGCCCATGTCGCTTTGATGGAAGCCTTCAGTTCGTCTGTATTTTTGGGTCGGGTGTTTCTCATCTTCCTCTTGACAATACCCATTGGTTCTCTCTGAGGTTCAGGTCAGGAGAGTTGGCTGGCTAATCAAGCACAGTAATATCATGGTCAGCAAACCATTTGGTAGAAGTTTTGGCACTGTGGACAGGTGCTAAGTCCTGCTGGAAAATGAAATCAGCATCTCCATAAAGCTTGTCAGCATATGGAAGCATGAAGTGCTCTAAAACCTCCTGGTAGATGCTGTGTTGACTTTGGACTTGATAAACCACAGTGGACCAACACCAGCAGATGACATGGCACCCCAAATCATCACAGACTGCAAAAACTTCACACTGGACTTCAAACCCCTTGGATTCTGTGCCTCTCCACTCTTCCTCCAGACTCTAAGACCTTGATTTCCAAATGAAATGTAAAATTTACTTTCATCTGAAAAGAGGACTTTGGACCACTGAGCAACAGTCCAGTTCTTTCTCTCTTTAGCCCAGGTAAGACACTTCTGATGTTGTCTCTGGTTCAGGAGGGGCTTGATATTAGGAATGTGACAGTTGTAGCCCCTTTCCTGAAGGCATCTGTGTGGTGGTTCTTGATGTGCTGACACCAGCCTCAGTCCACTCCTTGTGAAGCTCTCCCAAGTTCTTGAATTGACACTTCTTGACAATCCTCTCAAGGCTGCACTCATCCCTGTTGCTTGTGCACCTTTTCCAATCAGCCTTTTCAGCAATGACCTTCTGTGGCCCTCCCTCCTTGTAGAGGGTGTCAAAGATAATCTTCTGGACAACTGTCAAATCAGCAGTCTTCCCCATGATTGTGGTTGCATGTACTGAACTACACAGAGAGATACACGGTATTTATACTGTTTTATTCAAACTCAAAATGAAATATTCTCATATTTTGAGCTATGTTTTTTTTGTGCTGTAGGCCATAATTATCAAAATTAAAATAGAAAAATGCTTGAAACATTTTAGTTTATGTGTAATGAATTTAGAGTATATTTCATTTTCTTATATAACTGATGGAAAATATTGAACTGTTTCGCAATATTCTAATTTTTTGAGATACACCTGTAGAGCTCAGAACAGAAATGCACTTCAAGTCAAAAGGTTTTGCACAATTTTGGTAAAACTCAAAACAAAATGGCTCAAGTTAAAGAGGGCATGCCGTGGTAAACTGGGTTTTCTTAATGTCATTTTTGAAATAAGATATTTCAGTGTGATGTGGGGACATACTGGGCCTTTCAAAGAGGACTGTTACATTCCCAGACTGTAATGGCCATAGAAAGAAAGTAGGCAGAGAAAACAGGCCAGCTACAAAAGTGCATGCTTCTTACATAGAACCTCCTCTTATTATTATTATTATTATTATTATTATTCATTTATTTATTTATTTTTTTGCTAGCAGGTTACCCGGCATTGCCCAGGTTTTGCAAAATTCTGGGTTACCCCCAGAGTTCCAAGTTAAATTTGGTGAAGATCCATCAAGAAATGGTGATGTTAACCCAAGAGAAACAAAAATCCAAACATCCACCACCCAAAGGCCCACCAGGGACCCTCTGGGGCCCGTACATGAATTTTGTTTATATCTACAAAATTCCGGGTCATCCCCGGACCTACTTGCCAAATTTGGTGAAAATCCATCAAGAAATGGCAATGTTAGTTCAAGACAAAACAAACAAACAAACAAACAAACAAACAAACAAACTTTGCTGCTTAATATTTTCAAGATTCAAAGATTTTTATTGTCAATTCACTATTTATCCAGGACATATAGGAGAATCTAAATGCCATTTCTCTCTCACCTTACTTGTAAAATCAGATAAAAATATTTATATTAAAAAAGAAAAAAATAGATAGATAGATAGATAGATAGATAGATAGATAGATAGATAGATAGATAGATAGATAGATAGGTAAAAATGCACTCTAAAATCAATGCACAGAATAGCAGTAGTGCAAATACAGTACAATAACCATAATGGAGAAGGTGCTCAGAAGAGTAGCTTATGAGGTGTATATGAACAGTAGTGCAAATGACCAATAGCAGCAGATACAACAGTAATGCAAATGATTGTGGTGTGATGTTTCTTGTGTGAATCAATGTGTTACAGACCAGGTTAGGGGGCAGGTAGTGGACAGAGTTCAGCATGCTGACAGCCTGGTGGATGAAGCTGTTCAGCAGTCTTGTGGAGTGGGCCCGGAGGCTCCGGTACCTTTTCCCTGAGGGCAGGAGGCTGAAGAGTGAGTGTGAAGGGTGGAAGGTGTCACCAGCGATGCTGATGGCTCTGCAGGTGAGACGGGAGTGATAGATGTCCATAAGGGAGGGCTGAGGAGTACCAATGATCTTGCTGGCCATGTTCAGTATGCATTGCAGAGTCTTCTGGAAGGAGGCATTGCAGCCTCCGTACCATGCAGTGATGCAGCCAGTGAGGACACTCTCAATGGTGCCCCTGTAGAATAAGCACATGATGGGGGGTGGGACTCGTGCAGTCCTCAGTTTGCAGAGGAAGTAGAGGTGAGTTTGAGCTTTCTTGGCCAGTGATGTGGTGTTGTTGGACCAGGAGAGGTCCTCAGCGATGTGCACCCCTAGGAATTTGGTGCTGCTCACCGTCTCCACTGCAGCACCGTCAATGGTCAGAGGGGGGGTGCTGTGAGTGACCTCTTCTGAAGTTGACTACAATCTCTTTGGTCTTCCCCACATTCAGGAAGAGATTGTTGTCTTTGCTCCACTGGACCAGTTGGCTCACCTCATTCCTGTAGTTGGCTTCATTGTTGTTAGTGATGAGGCCCACCACAGTCGTGTCGTCCGCAAACTTGATGATGTGGCTGGTGCTGTAGATTGGTACACAGTCATGGGTCAGCAGGGTGAAACCTGCTAACCCCCACCACGGACCTGTGAGAGTGACATAGAAAGGATCATCAGAGCTCCCCTGCCCAGCCTCCAGGATTTGTACATCTCAGGAACCAGGATGTGGGCAGAGACGATCATTAAGGACCCCTCACACCCTGGACACAACCTTCTCCAACTCCTTCTCTCCAGCAGGTGCTATAGAGCACTACAAACCAGAACCACCAGACATAAGAGCAGCTTCTTTCCCTGTGCCTTCACCCTCATAAATCACTGACCTGAACCACCCTTGCCATTATACTACTGTACCACTTGTACCTCCTGCATCATGTTCTCTTGTTTGAACTACCACACTGTACTCTAGGTGCATTGACTCTGTGTGTGTGTGTGTGTGTGTGTGTGTGTGTGTGTGTGTGTGTGTGTGTGTGTGTGTGTATACATTTTTTTTGTATATTGTGTCTTGTCTGTAAATATCCTGCATACTGTCTGCATATTGTGTACTCTTTATATTGTGTACTCTTTATATTGTTGATCACAACATACTGCTATATCGACTTGAACACTGGGTTGGGTTGACTGGTAAAGTTATCGATTGGTTAAAATCATACTTAAAAGATAGAAGCTTCTTTGTTACCATGGGAAATTGTACCTCAACATCAATGTCCTTGACCTGTGGTGTCCCCCAGGGGTCGATTCTTGGACCATTACTATTCAACCTTTATATGCTCCCACTTGGACAAATTATCAAGAACAACTCAATTTTGTATCACTGCTATGCAGATGACACCCAAATTTATTTTGCTCTATCACCTAATGATTATGCCCCCCTTGAATGTCTCTACCAGTGTATCAACCAAATCAACAACTGGATGTCACAAAATTTTCTTCAGCTGAACACAGATAAAACAGAAGTAATTCTATTTGGTAAAAAAGATGAAAGACTCAGGATTACCACTATTCTTGACACAAAGGGGATTAAAACAAAATATATAGTATAAAATCTTGGTGTTTTCATTGACAGCGAGCTAAATTTTGACAGTCACATGAAAGCAATCACTAAAACGGCATTTTATCACCTAAAAAACATTTCCAAACTAAGAGGACTTATGTCAAAAAATGATCTGGAAAAACTAATACATGCCTTCATCTCTAGTAGGGTTGATTACTGCAATGGCCTTTTCACAGGCCTGCCAAAAAAGACCATCAAACGACTTCAGCTGGTTCAAAATGCAGCGGCGAGGGTTCTCACACGAACAAAAAGAACAGAGCACATTACTCCAATTCTAAGGTCCCTTCACTGGCTTCCAGTAAGCTACAGAATTGACTTTAAAGCATTGCTGCTGGTGTACAAATCTCTAAATGGTACAGGGCCCAATTACCTCTCTGATATGTTGCAGCGGCCGAACCCAATCAGATCTACCAGATCGCAGCAGCAAAATTTACTGGTAAAACCTGTTGTTAAAACAAAGTGTGGTGAAGCAGCTTTTAGCTACTATGCAGTGCAGCTATGGAACCAACTGCCAGAGGACATCAAAAATGCTCCTGCTGTTGGCAGCTTCAAATCTAGACTAAAGACCAAGCTGTTCTCAGATGCTTTCTGCTAACTGATTAATATTGTCATCTTTACATGTTTTAAACTTTCTTAATTTTTACAGTCTCTGCATGTTTTAAACTTTACTTAACTTTATTGTATTTTATTCTGCTGTTTTTTAACTGAATTTTTACTTCATTTTATTATTTTATTTCTACTATTGTTTAATTCTTATTATTTTTCTTCCCCATTTATTTTATGTAATTTTATTTTCTATTGTTTACTGTTTTGCTTTTACTTCTGTAAAGCACATTGAACTGCCACTGTGTATGAAATGTGCTATATAAATAAACTTGCCTTGCCTATATTGTTGATATATATAGAGAGAAATTATAGATATTTTTTATTATAGATAGATGTTGCATAATACAGATGTTGTGTATAATATACTGTAGTAATCCCTGATGTGGGTGAGGCACAGAAGCACGGCGGGCGAGAGTTGGTGTTCACACAGACACTTTATTTTACTTATTTTCATTAGCTTTTCAGCTTTTCTCACTCACACAGTCACCCACGCAACACACACATGTTCTGGTCGGGAGAGAGATTCTTCTCTGCTCTCCCCCTCCTTTTATACTCCATCCTTGCAAGAAACACACACACACACACACACACACACACACACACACACACACACACACACACACACACACACACACACACACACACATTAACTGACACCAGGTGTAATGACTTAGCCACTTACCTTCCCCGACCCCGCCCTCCATTCACAGACTGCTGCTTGGCTACGCCCCCGCTGCCACATATACTTACTTACTGCCTGTTGTAGCTCCTGGCATTTAGGGCAGCAATGAAGGATCTCCACTCCTGGCGATTTTGGGCTGTCTTTTGGACACTTCCCCAGGTCAGATTCATGGTTCACATCTCCTCCTCCACAGTCTGACACCAGATGGTTTTGGGTCTTCCTCTTCTTCTTCTACCTTCTGGTGTCCAATGCAGGGCTATTCTAGGGATGTTCTTTGGCTCTCTTCTCTCCTAGTTTCCCTGTATTGTACATTGTTCTTACATTCCAAAATCCTATCTTAGTCATACATTTGGCATTCAGAAGTTCCACCTTCCTGCCACTGGCTTCCAAACGGCTTTCACCATTGGCACTCATCCTGGCATCTCTCGATAGCCCTGGAAATCCATCATGCCTGGTAGTGTTGATTCCTTCTGTTGCTGTTTCCATAACATATTTGTTTTGTGGGACAGGGTTGTTAGCCCTGTGTCCAACCCCCAACCTGGAGGACCAGTGGATTGCTTTTCATCTTGCCTCTACCCTTCGACCTGTCCAGCATGGGGGGCCCTACCAGGAGATAAATCTCCTGCTGGCATAGCTCTAGGGGTCACTGAGACACACAAGCTCCTCGACCACAACAAGGTTGTAATCCAATGGGGAGCATAATATAGGTATGCTCCCTGTTGTGTATAATATAGGTATTGTATATTATGTACTGGAGCACAAACAGCTGACAAAGTTAATGTTAACACCTTTCTGTTTTAGCCAGCATTAACTTTTTCAGCAGTTTGTGCTACAGAAGCTCTTCTGTTTTGGACCATATGGGCTAGCCTTCATGTCCCATGCGAATCAGTGAGCCTTCGACACCCATGACCCTGTTGCCAGTTCACCTTTGGATCCTTGGACCACTTTTGTTTGGTACTAACCACTGTATCCTGGGAACGCCTCACATGATGTGCCATTTTGGAGATGCTTAGTCATCTAGTCATCTAGCCATCACAATTTGGCCCTTGTCAAAGTCACTCAGATCCTTACACGATGCTTGCCAATTTTTCTTGCTTCCAACAAATCAGCTTTTGGGAACAGACTGTTCTCTTATTGCCTAATATATCCCACCCCTTGACAGGTGCCAGTGTAATGAGATAATGTTACTCACTTCACCTGACAGTGGTCATAAATTAATGTTATGGCTGATCGGTGTATATTGGATATAACAGATATTATAGACTGCATATTTATTTATATTGTGTAATATCTATATTGACCATGTTGTGTGTGTATATATATATATATATATATGGGCGGCACAGTGGTGTAGTGGTTAGCGCTGTCGCCTCACAGCAAGAAGGTCTGGGTTCGAGCCCCGTGGCCGGCGAGGGCCTTTCTGTGCGGAGTTTGCATGTTCTCCCCGTGTCCGCGTGGGTTTCCTCCGGGTGCTCCGGTTTCCCCCACAGTCCAAAGACATGCAGGTTAGGTTAACTGGTGACTCTAAATTGACCGTAGATGTGAGTGCGAATGGTTGTCTGTGTCTATGTGTCAGCCCTGTGATGACCTGGCGACTTGTCCAGGGTGTATCCCACCTTTCACCCGTAGTCAGCTGGGATAGGCTCCAGCTTGCCTGCGACCCTGTAGAACAGGATAAAGCGGCTAGAGATAATGAGATTTTATATATATATATATATATATATACACACACACACACACTTTTTTTTCCTGTATCACTAGAGAGCCAACAAATGTGGAAGGGGAAGCCATGGGCTAATGGTTAGAGATCAAAACCATGGGATCAAAAGGTTGCTGGTTCAATTCCCTGGACCAGCAGGAATGGTTGAAGTGCCCTTGAGCAAGGCACCAAGCCCCCAACTGCTCCTCAGGTGCATGTCACTCTGGATAAGTCTGATAAATGCCTGTAATGTAATTATGGTAACTGGTTCTGCTAAATGTAATATTGCATTACATTTAGCAGACACTCTGATCCAAAGTGACGCACAAAACACGGAAAGCAGAGTAATGCAACTGCTGAGACCAAATTTCTTGTGTGTGCCAATAAACATGATTCATCTCATCTCATTATCTGTAGCCGCTTTATCCTTCTACAGGGTCGCAGGCAAGCTGGAGCCTATCCCAGCTGACTACGGGCGAAAGGCGGGGTATACCCTGGACAAGTCGCCAGGTCATCACAGGGCCGACACATAGACACAGACAACCATTCACACTCACATTCACACCTACGGTCAATTTAGAGTCACCAGTTAACCTAACCTGCATGTCTTTGGACTGTGGGGGAAACCGGAGCACCCGGAGGAAACCCACGCGGACACGGGGAGAACATGCAAACTCCGCACAGAAAGGCCCTCGCCGGCCCTGGGGCTCGAACCCAGGACCTTCTTGCTGTGAGGCGACAGCGCTAACCACTACACCACCGTGCCGCCTAAACATGATTCAGATTCTGATAACAGCATACTCAGAAGTGTTTTATTTCTCTGCTAACACTGCAATTTGCCAGCAATAATTTATTTTTATTAAAGAACAGCATACTTTTTTATCCCTTTACTGTTATCATTTGAAAATTAACAGCTATAAACAGTCATTCCTTCATGAACCTTTCTTGGGTCTCTCTTTTTTCAGTTTAATAAAACAAAACATGTAGTTTGTCATGTTACTGAGACTGCAGAGAGCGACAAAAAGTACAATATGTGTTGGAAATAAACAGGAAGTTAAGCATGAGCATGTTTTCAGGCGAGATTCAATGCAACAAGAAAGGGAAGTGTAAATACAATCATACTCTTGTTTCTAAACCCGAGTAAATACTGTATACCAATAAAATGCTGATTAATGCAAAAACCAAACATCACTTGCAAACATCTGACATCGAGGTTCTTACAAACCTGATACTCATGATATGTATATTATTTACCTGCTGGGAGGTCCGTATCGTGAAATACCGTGACCGACGTCTTGAAAGTACTGAGCGAGGCCCTCTGGGCCGAGGTCAGCATTCAAGGCTGAGGTCACAGTATTTCACCATATGGACCGACCTTAAGCTGGTAAATAATATATTTATTTTTTTCTTTACAAAATTCTAACAGAAAACAAGAGCGCCCAAAAGGGAAAACTGAGCCAAGCTGAGCTGCCATTTTGAATCCTCATTCACGGCTGTAATGCAAATTGCTTCCTCCTCGGTATACAAGTGCACTTCCATGGCAGGAAAAAACTACATTTTGCCGCTTATATAGTCCCCTATTTATACAAAATTGAGTCATTCAGGATTCAGCCATGTTTTTGCTCGGCATTAGCAAGTTACAGGTTTTTAGCTTTCTCCTCATCTCATCTCATTATCTCTAGCCGCTTTATCCTGTTCTACAGGGTCGCAGGCAAGCTGGAGCCTATCCCAGCTGACTACAGGCGAAAGGCGGGGTACACCCTGGACAAGTCGCCAAGTCATCACAGGGCTTAGCTTTCTCCTAAAATGTTTTATTTTTCTTCTTCCTCAGGGTAGTAAAACTCGCTTTCACTGTGAACACTGTCATTATCGCTATCCATGATGTAAAATTAATGCTATTCTCCTGAGAAATGCTGGCAAAAATTTATAAGATTTTTGATAATCTTATAAATAAATCTTATAAAAAAAAGATAAATGTTGACAAAAAATGCTACTATGTTTGTTGTTGTTGTGAACAAGCAAGTCACCAGAGGGCCATACAGTAGGATACGGACCCGCTCGCCAGCCAATCAGAGTGCAGGATTTGATGGAAACCGCACCGCGAAAAAAATAAATCGAGTTATTTCTTCTGAATTGGTATGTTCCAAATATTTTTGGTGATTTTTTTTTTCCTAAAGCATGCCTACAGAGATAATTTCAGTCAAGAAGATATCATTGATCATGGTCATATCCTGTTGGGGATCATAGAAATCTGTTGTCTAATTTTGGGCTGATGTAACTTGATGACACACTTGACGAGGGGCATCGGAGACTCTCCAGGCAATACTCTGAATGTCATCTGGAAGTGAACTACAGCACATCTGAAAGGAAAAATCATTGGTCCCCAGAGAGTACATTCTGTTCAGACCACCTAGGGAGTCTGTTATGGCACTAGGGGACAGTTATGTAATCCACACATCCTCCTTTCTTAAATACTGAGTTGTACTAGAGGCACAGTGGTGACAATTCTCCCATACTCCAGGTGTAACAAGTTCATTACATGACAATCGTCATCACCCAGTGGATTATTTTTTACTTTTGTGGAAGCAAAAACAATCGCACCACCACAGGTAAAAATACACAAAATGATGAGATACGGTATGAAGAAGAGGCAGATGAAAGTCAAGAGCAGGTAAAACATCAGAAAAATGTGATCTCAGTGACATTTAGCATGTCAGAAACTGCCAATTCTCCTTTCATTTTCATGCACAACAAGATCAAGCTGTATTAGAGGGACAGGACATGTAGGACGTCTTAGAGACCAAGTGAGAGAGGTGAGACTCAAATTGAGATGGTTTGGATGCGTACAGAGGAGAGATCCAGGGTATATTGGGAAAATAATGCTGGAGATGGAATTGGCATGTAGAAGGAAAAGAGGAAGCGGAAAGATGAGCTTTATGGATGTGGTGAAGGAGGACATGAGGATGGTTGGTGTACAGAAAAAGATATGAAGGACAGGAGAAGATGGAGGGACATTATCCAGTGTGGCGAGCCCTAATGGAAATAAGTGAAGGAAGAAGAAGAAGAAGAAAGTCATGATGAGCAGAAAAACATATCAGAATGCAAAACTTTGAGGTGGATGGCTTACAACAGCAGAAGACCACACTGGGTTCCACTCCTGCCAGACAAGAACAGTGGACAGTTGAAGATTGAAAAAAAAAACAGTCTGATAATAGCATCTACAGTCATATTTATATGCTTTGAAAACCCTTGGGATCTTCTGTTGTCCCCTCAGAAAGGATTTGGACAATAAGGCACAATGAAACACTGAAGAACCAAGAGTTTTTCTCAGAGTGTAAGCCAAAATAAATAAATATCAGACTTGTTTGGAAACACCAACAGGTGCATTTCATACACTACTGTTCAAAAGTTTGGGGTCACCCAGACAATTTTGTGTTTTCCATGAAAAGTCACACTTTTATTTACCACCATAAGTTGTAAAATGAATAGAAAATATAGTCAAGACATTTTTCTGGCCATTTTGAGCATTTAATCGACCCCACAAATGTGATGCTCCAGAAACTCAATCTGCTCAAAGGAAGGTCAGTTTTATAGCTTCTCTAAAGAGCTAAACTGTTTTCAGCTGTGCTAACATGATTGTACAAGGGTTTTCTAATCATCCATTAGCCTTCTGAGGCAATGAGCAAACACATTGTACCATTAGAACACTGGAGTGAGAGTTGCTGGAAATGGGCCTCTATACACCTATGGAGATATTGCACCAAAAACCAGATGTATCGGCCTTTCTTAATTTCCAAAATCCAAACTAAAGGCTGTGGGTGGCGTGGTTTCAGTTCAAGTTTACGCACAACACAAGTTTTCCAAAAAAGAGGTTCCAAGTTTATTCCAACGCAAAATAGTCCAGGTTTTCTTTAACTAATAATTCCAACAAAAATTTTCCATATTCTTCATCCAATACTTTAGTTCATTTAGTGTGTGTGTGTGTGTGTGTGTGTGTGTGTGTGGTAAAAATCTTTTATCTCCCCAAAACCATGTCACGCCGCCCGACATTGTTTCCAAAAACTCAATTAAAGAGGCGGGCGTGACCTAAATACTTACACCTGCGCCTAGGTAGGCGTTTCCAAATCACAGGTCGTAGTGAACTTAACAAAAAACAGAAATGGCCATGACGCCAGACATTTGCAGCTAGAATAGTCATTTAGCACATTAGCAATGTATAGAGTGGATTTCTGATTAGTTTAAAGTGATCTTCATTGAAAAGAACAGTGCTTTTCTTTCAAAAATAAGGACATTTCAAAGTGACCCCAAACTTTTGAACGGTGGTGTACAACTGAAGTGCTTTTACACCAAGAACTGCATTAAATGTAGAAATTGTAATAGGGCATCCTATTACCAGCTGTTGTTGTTGTTGTTTTTGTTGTTGTTGTTGTTGAAACTGCTGGTGTATTTTGAAGCACGTCAGGATTTTTTCACTCAACATGATTATTCATGACACAAAAAAGGCAGGCATACATGCAAATTTTTTGTGTTGTTTCTTTGTGAATATGAACCAGTTTGAGTTTCCACCCTCCGCTTTCATATGAGACGTGAACACACAGATGGGGAGTGACAGAAGAAATCCTACGGTGGATATAAATAGCTTGTCATTGTGGTGTGGTTCAGTAACTTGATCAGCTGCTTTCTGAAGGTAACAAAGAGCAACTCTGACAGGGAACAGTGGTTATACCTGACCTCCCACGTCAAAAAAAAAAAAGCATCCCTACCAAACGAGTGAGATTTTTCATGAGCAAATTTAACACTTGTGACAGATGTTAAAATCGGTACCCTATGGGTCCATGTAGCTACTGCTTATAAATAAAATAGTTTTCTGATCCCATGTCCATACAGTAAATATAGCATATATACATGTTGTCAATTATACTCACCCCATCTCTCGCAAGCATCACCAAGCTGTGAGCAGCATCAGGGCTTGGAGTCTTCATCCATCCATCCATTATCTGTAGCTGCTTATCCTGTTCTACAGGGTCACAGGCAAGCTTTGGTTGCCTGCAACCTTGTAGAATTGGTTACCAATTTTGTTTCCTGTCTTTTGTTCAAAATCCAGTGCTGTGAACGAGATCTATTTTCAAAATAGTAAGAAAGCACTTGTTCATGAATTGTCTTAGAAGCATTATTTAGTACTAATGAGCACAGTTTGTTTCACAAGTGTAGTGTAAAGACTCTAAAATAAAAAATTAAATTAAAATATTAAAGCGAATAGTGGTGCGGCATGGTGGTGTAGTGGTTAGCGTTGTCGCCTCACAGCAAGAAGGTCTGGGTTCGAGCCCCGTGGCCGGCGAGGGCCTTTCTGTGCGGAGTTCGCATGTTCTCCCCGTGTCCGCGTGGGTTTCCTCCAGGTGCTCCGGTTTCCCCCACAGTCCAAAGACATGCAGGTTAGGTTAACTGGTGACTCTAAATTGAGGGTAGGTGTGAATGTGAGTGTGAATGGTTGTCTGTGTCTATGTGTCAGCCCTGTGATGACCTGGCGACTTGTCCAGGGTGTACCCCGCCTTTCGCCTGTAGTCAGCTGGGATAGGATCCAGCTTGCCTGCGACCCTGTAGAACAGGATAAAGCGGCTACAGATAATGAGATGAGATTAAAGCGAATAGCAGAAGTTTGATATCGGCTTCTCAGCATATCTGCCAAAAAGCTCAAAAAAACTTACAAAACCTTTCATTTGACCTTTCAGAAGGACCAAACAAAAGCTGTGATAATCAAAAGGTAAATTATATTAAAATAAACACCACTTACTTGATATCGAATCAGTAGCCTCGGCGAACCATGAGCTGAATTTCGTTTATCTTTTTATCTGCCGATTATCTTCCAATACTACGAAGTTATAACGCGGCTTCTCTTATTTCGTTTCTGGTTCTGGTTAGTTCTGAAGTTTATCAAGAAGTAGAACAGGGTAATTGAACTTGATCAGGATAAGTGCTGATTGGTTATGAAGTTTTGCTATTGTTACACTCATTCTTACAACACGACGACATCGTGGCTACTGCCTTGCTTCGCCTCTATGAGGCAGTAGCCACCAAAGCTTACTTAAATATAAATTGCACAGAAGCAGTGTGCAGCTATTAAATAATAACAATTGAGCTGATATTATGTTAATATAAATTATAACATTCCAGCTAATAGTATTCAACACATTCTAAGGAGGTTAAGTGCTATTATTCTATTCACATTCACTGGATATGATCAATTGCATGCTCTGATTGGCTACTCTACTACTAGGATATCAGTTCATATACCATGAGTAGAGAAAAACAAAATGGTGGAGCGTGTTGCTGAAACAACCGAGGATGAAATAAAAACTCTACTCGAAAACAAAACCACAAAAAATAAAAAACAACAAAATATGGAATAAAAATATTTGATGGGAAGAACATATCTTTTTTTTCAAGAATTATTATTATTATTATTATTGCATTTTTCACAAATTGCTCCTGTCATTTCACCGGTTTGTTTATATTCTAAGAGGAAATTATTTTGTCAGACGTTTTGTATAAAGTTTTTATTTATCGAATTTGCAAAAAATAAAAATGCCCCGTTTCCCCAAATACAGTGAATGTGGATAGAATAAAACAGTTATTCCACTCAATCTTGTCGTACATGGATTATAGTATTCAACCCATTCTAAGGAGGTTAAGTGCTAATATTCCAAAAACCAACGTTCCTGCAATGTTCAAAGGATGGTTTCACAATGTTATCACACAACCTTCCTACATAGACAAAAACGTTACGGAATTATTATAAAAAAGCTTTATGGACCCTATTTTTTTTTAAATGCTGCCAAAAGTAACTAAAAGCATAATGTTCATAAATTATTCTCCTCTCCTAGAATTTTTAGCTGAAATGACACTGTTAGCTGTTATGAAACATTTAGTCTGGTATGAGAACTTAATAAGTTCATCTGACAGACTTAGACGTGCTGTAATAAATAAATAAACACACACACACACACACACACACACACACACACACACACACACACACACACACACACACACACAGAGAGAGAGAGAGAGAGAGAGAGAGAGAGAGAGAGAGAGCTTATCCAGAAGGACGTAACTGGATAAAGTCAGTTTCACTCCGATTACAGCTGTTATATAAAATCAGCATCTGAAAATAACCATGCTTGGTCCAGACTGTGCTGAGCAGACATGCTGCTTAAAAGTACACTGTACATGCAAGAAATGACCAGGATTTGCCCTTTGAAATGAGATAATATTACAGAGCAGAAGCCTTTCCCAGTCCCACTGACACCACACACCAACCTGTGGTCAAAACACTCACACTCGCTGTCAGGACATGAGAGGATGAGCATGTAGGGATAATAAAAGAGTGACAAGAGGGCTTGGCGAGCAGGGACACAAATCTTGGCTGTGGATTGCAAACCTGTTTCTGGCTCTGTTGTCACTCAGACAGTGAGACGATGAACTGAAGCTCCTACAAGACACATACTGCCAGTCGAGAACCTAAACCACAGGACAGGTGGCGCTCACACAGTCACATTAATCTACCCAAAGACAAACAGGACTTTCAGTATTTCACAACAATGAATTGTTCTTTTAGACTGGAATTTAACTGACGTGAAAACAACAGCAACAACAACAAAAAAACCTGTTTAGAAAAAAACCCTGTTTATCTTGAACAGGTTTTAAAAATGTGAAATGCAGAATTGGGTGGCACGATGGTGCAGTGGTTAGCACTGTCACCTCGCAGCCAGAAGAGTCCAGGTTCGAACATGCTGTTCAAAAGGGGTCTTTCTGTGTGGAGTTTGCATGTTCTCCCCGTGCCTGCGTGCGTTTCTTCCACCAATTCAAAGACATGCAGCTTGGTGTCTCTCTCCCTTCTCTAATGGATATTTATAACTCCCGCCTCACCCGCAAAGCCATCAGGATTGCAGGTGACCCCACCCACCCATCTCACAGCCTCTTCAGCCTACTGCCGTCGGGGAGGAGACTGCGGAGTCTCCGGGCCAAAACCAGCAGGCTCAAGGACAGTTTCTTTCACCAGGCGGTCAGGAGGCTCAACTCCCTCCCTGTTCTGCCCCTCCTCCCCCCTCTGCCCCCTGCCACAGATTCTGCTCGCACACCCCCCTGCCCCCCCTTCAGCATCTGACATGTCATCCTCACAGTCTCCCACACACACACACACACACACACACACACACACACACACACACATACATACCGGTACATCTCATCGTTCATTAACACACTGAACTCAGGGACCGCACATCTCACTTTACCTCGCTCATTTGCACTATTCTGCACTACCTCATCTTAACAGATGCTAGTTTGTTTATACTGCTTATTTCATGTTTACCTGCTATACCTCAAGTGCCCTTGACTGTTTGGTTATTTGAACCAATTTATGTGTGTGTGTGTGTGTGTGTGTGTGTGTGTGTGTGTGTGTGTATACAGTATATATATGAGTGTTTACGTCTAGTTCCTATCTAGAGTGTTTATACTGTTTATATTGTCTGAGTGTTTAGTCTGTGTCTTGTTCTTCTAGTGTTTACACTGTTTATATTGTCTGAGTGTTTAGTCTATGTCTAGTTCCTATCTAGAGTGTTTATACTGTTTATATTGTTGTTTGTTTTTTTCAATTATTCTATTTTTATTTATTGCATTGCCTGTTTGCACCGTGGGTCAGAGAGGACTGAAATTTCATCTGTGCTGTATGTCGAGCATGTATAGCATATTTGACAATAAAGTTGACTTGACTTGACTTGACTTAGGTCAACTGGCTACTCTAAATTGCACGTGAGTGTGAAAGGCTGTTTGTCTCTCAGTTACCCCTTTTCGACCGGAACAGGAAAAGGATTCCGTTCTTGTTCACGCAACAAATTTTGAACCGTTCGCAGCATTTCAACTAAAAATAAATTGGTTCGAAACCTGAAAACTTGGTTCCCACCTGGATCCAAAATATAGCTGTTTTTTCCAGCACGATAACAACCGTGATAATATCATCAGTGGGCATGTCATTAGTTTGGAGAGGAAGCAGAGAGCAGCGATCGAAAACGCAATGGAAAAGGAAACATCTTCCGAAAAAAATGGACCGAAATCAAATATCTGCAATAACAGAACAAAAGCTCACAGGTAATCAATGCGCACCACTATCTTCATACTACTGTTTACTCCTGTTGTGAATTGTGCAACACTCTCCGTTCATGACACATCCTTGATTACAACTGTTCCTCTCAAAACTGGTGAAAATGTGGGCCAGTTCGCTTACTGGCACTAAGGTTCAAAGAATCCTGAACAGAACTGGTTCAAGAGGCCAATCCCTGTTGGTTGAAAAGGGGTATGTGTTAAACCTGCAATGAATAAAGATAGTAGGATAAGGGTAGTATCTCACTGGGCTGCGACAGCCTGCGACTAGTTGGAGACACACCAATTGCGATAAAATATGCGAATTAGCGACAATTTTCACTTGGAATCACACTGAATTGATATTTGCATATTTTATCGCAATTGTTGTGTCTCCAACTAGTCGCAGGCTGTCGCAGCCCAGTGAGATACACTCGCACTTCCTGTCTCACGGAAACTGACTTGAAAAGGGTTCATGGTGGCTTTGTGACATCAGCGACACATTTACGGCTACTTTGAGAGAAATTTTGTCGCATGAATTTTTTGAACATGTTCAAAATTTCAGCAACGAAGGAGCGACACTTTGCGACTCATGCGAGGAAATTGAGAAGCCCCGCGAATGTTTCAAGACACTTTTGAAACTCTCTCACGAATGACGTTCGCAATTTGTCACAAGCTGTCGCAGCCCAGTGAGATACTGGCTTAAGCAGTATAGATACTGGATGGATGGATGGATGGAAAAGCACAATTATGATGTATGTAATGAATAAAACATGACAGAGTGTGATGTTACCCAGAAATTGATTAATTTCTGATAGCAGCACATCCTGAATGCTTTTATTTCTCATATAGCACAGCAATTTATCAACCAGAACAAATTTTTCTTTACTGAATTTGGGGTAAGCCAGGGCCTAATGGTTAGAGAAGCAGCTTTGGGACCAAAAGGTCACCAGCAGGAATGACTGAAGAGCCCTTGAGCAAGGTAACTGCTCCCCAGGCTGCTCTGGGTATGTTGTATGTTGCTCTGGATAAGAGTGTCTGCTAAATGCCTGTAATGAACTGTGAAACTGTATTTTATCCATTTAAAGTTACATTTACTGTTGTGGAACATCCACAAAACAAGTTCTCTGTCCTGAAGACTTTCTCGTGTCAGAAAAGTTATAGCTTTACTTTGCACTTTATTTCAAAGTGCTAACACTGTACACTTCTTCCAAAAATTCTAAATAAACGTTTCATCACAGAAGACAAATCAACAATTGGACACATTTTTAAAATTTGTTTCAAAAGTCACATCCAACGTACAAGTCCTTGTAAATTAGTTATGACTGAAGAAACAACATATTAGAACAAGCATATTAACGTAAACCTGTGATTTGTCTTGCAGCCAGAACTATTGTTAGGGCAGTGAGCATGTGCTGTCCTTGATCACCATGCAATGAAGTTGTGAGGCGTCTCCTTCCCTCCACTAGCCTGGGGTGGTGCCTTGAGCAAGCATTAGCAACCCCTCGCTCCCCTTGGTCAGGGTTACGACCGAAGACAGCAGACCATGCAGAGGATACCACCACCTGGTGGTTCAACAGGCAGGAAGACGGACCGAGCAAAGCGTTTGTGGAGTGTAATCAGGGCGCAGTGCAACATGTAGAACACTGTTGGCCATCCACTGCATCCCGACCTAGCTCCAGTCATCCTGATTCTGTCTTGCCCCTGGACCCAGTTAGGTTGGGACAACAGAGTGAGGTTAATGGATGTGCAACTCTCCCTCACTCTAATCCAAGTCACGTGCAAGTCCATCCATCCATCCATCCATCCATTATCTGTAACTGGTTATCCTATGCAGGGTCGTGGGCAAGCTGGAGCCTATCCCAGCTGACTATGGGTGAGAGGCAGGGTACACCCTGGACAAGTCACCAGATCATCGCAGGGCCGACACACAGAGACAAACAACCATTCACACTCACACCTACGGTCAATTTAGAGCCACCAGTTAGCCGAACCTGCATGTCTTTGGACTGTGGGAGAAAACCGGAGCACCTGGAGGAAACCCACGCAGACACAAGGAGAACATGCACACTCCACACAGAAAGGCCCATGTCGGCCACTGGGCTCGAACCCAGAACCTTCTTGCTGTGAGGCGACAGCGCTAACCACTACACCACCGTGCCACCCACATGCAAGTCATGACTTCAAATTCAAGTCCTGTGGCGAAGCAGCAGGTGTGGAAACACTGGAAGCTGTAGTCACAAACCTGTACACAGGCAGCCCAGGGCATAGGGTCACTCTCTGCTGAAACAAAGCAGCAGCAGAGCTCAATAGCCCCCTGGGTGTCTGAGCAGCCCTGTTTAGGATTCACCTCCATGGAGGAAGGGGCTAAAAAAGGTGCCCAGAACATAGCCTGCTTCACCTCACCCTGGCCAGCACACCGTGGCTAGCGGGGGTCCCACTCAGAGGTCAAAATATAACAGAAAGATAGTGAAGGTACTCAACCTTGGCATGTGGAACATCCACGTAAGGGCATACCTTCAAAGCCTGGATTGGCTTCAACAGTCACCTCCAGACCAACAACCACCACCCACCAAATTGAAGTCATGGTCATCTTTGACCCTGAAGGACGAACATCATTGTTGGAGCTTCTGTTATGGAGATATCATCAACATCTTCGAACCAATCAGAATTGAATATGCAACAGCAGTGTGGTATAAAGTGTATTAACACCCACTATTTAGTGCAGCTGTCTGGGTTTGTTAAATATCTACAGTTAAAGTTACTTATGCAAATGTTTTCGTTGATCATTTCCAGTTCTGTCAGTCAGGAACAGACAGTAGGGTTGCTCGCTGGTTTTTTTTTCCTGCTTGACATACTACAGTATATAATTTGTAACATAGTCAAATTGTTTGGTCATAGGTGTTTCCACTGAAAACGTGATGTGCTTTAAAGGAACAGTCCACCGTACTTCCATAATGAAATATGTTCTTCTCTGAATTGAGATGAGCTGATCCGTACCTCTCCGAGCTTTGCGCGACCTCCCAGTCAGTCAGACGCAGTCAGACGCGCTGTTACTCCTGTTAGCAATGTAGCTAGGCTCAGCATGGCCAATGGTATTTTTTGGGGCTGTAGTTAGATGCGACCAAACTCTTCCACGTTTTTCCTGTTTACATAGGTTTATATGACCAGTGAAATTAAACAAAGTTCAGTTACACAAATTGAAACATGGCGATTTTCTATGCTATGGAAAGTCCGCACTATAATGACAGGCGTACTAACACCTTCTGCGCACTTCGACAGCGCATTGATACCTTCACTCGGAGTCGTACCATTTTTTTTAGACATGGCGGACGGACCAGGGCATTCGCCCGCCTGGCCGTGCCCGACGAGGAGCGCTCTCGGCCGGCTTGGGAGGCAGACGGCAGCCCCTCCTGGAAGTGTGGTTTTACCATGGGCCTCATGCGGAAAAATGACAAAGTCCCAATTTTACCATGGGGCTCGAGTTGTACCATTTTTTTAGACAGGGCGGATGGACCAGGGCATTCGCCCGCCTGGCCGTGCCCGAAGAGGAGTGAAGGTATCAATGCGCTGTCGAAGCACGCAGAAGGTGTTAGTACGCCTGTCATTATAGTGCGGACTTTCCATAGCATAGAAAATCGCCACGTTTCAATTTGTGTAACTGAACTTTGTTTCATGTCACTGGTCATATAAACCTATGTAAACTGGAAAAACGTGGAAGAGTTTGGTCGCATCTAACTACAGCCCCAAAAAATACCATTGGCCATGCTGAGCCTAGCTACATTGCTAACAGGAGTAACAGTGTGTCTGACTGACTGGGAGGTCGCGCATAGCTCAGAGAGGTACGGATCAGCTCGTCTCAATTCAGAGAAGAACATATTTCATTATGGAAGTACAGTGGACTGTTCCTTTAAAGCTACGCTCAGGCAATGTCTTTGTCTGGATGAGCAACTGGACTTAAAACCACCACATGAGTGCATCAGCAAAATTCATATGAAAAGCAAACAGTGTGAAAGACGACAATTTACTGTGAACTAATTCTGAGTGGAAAGAATGAGTAGGTATATAGTTGTTTTACCAAATTAATTTCATTGTTGTTGGATTTTTTTTCCAAAATAAACATATTTCAGTTTTGATTCTTGCAACACATTTCTAAAAACTGGAACAGTAAAGCATTTACCATTTTATAATGTTTCCGAAAAGATGTTTATGGACTGAAGACACCAAGTGATGAAGTGTTTCAGGTGTTATTTTTGTCCCGTTCTTCCTGCAAACAGCTCTTAAGGTGTGCAGCAGTACGAGGTCATCGTTGTTATATTTTTCATTTCAGGATTCTCCACACATTCTCTATTGGGGACAGAGGGGACACGCCCTCTTCTTCAACAGCCACGTTGCTGGAATGTGTGCAGAATGTGTTTTTTTTAATTGTCTTGTTGAAATCTCCCTGGAAAAGACGTCGTCTTGAAGGCAGCAGATGTTGCTCTAAAATCTCAGTGTACTTTTCTGCATTAATGCTCCACCACAGAAGTGTAAGTTACCTTTACCAAGGGCACTGACACAACCCCATACCATAACACACCCTGGCTTTTGGACTTGTTCTTGATAACAGTCTGGCTGGTCCTTTTTGTCTTCAGAGAACATGGCGTCCATTTCTTACAAAGAAGACCTGGAATACTGATTCATCTGACCACAATACACGTTCCCACTGTGTGATGGTCCGTCCCAGACGCCTCCGAGTCCAGAGAAGTCGATGGTGCTTCTGGACACAGTTAACATAAGGCTTCCTTTTTGCACAGTAAAGTTTTAACAAGTGTTTGTGGATGTAACTCTGTATTGTAGCTTGATAAAGGTTTGCCAAAGTAATCCCGATCCCATGTGGTTCTATCAGCGATAGATGAATTATGGTTCTTGATGCAGTGAGGGATCAGAGATCACGGGGTTTCAGATTAGGCTTGAGCCCTTTGCCCTTTATGCACTGAAATTCCTCCAGATTCCTTGAATTGTTGAATGATATTATGCACCGTAGAGGGTGAAATATCCAAATCCCTTCCTGTCTTTCCTTGCGGAACATTGTTTTTAAACATTACAATAATTTTCTCATGCATTTTGACAAACTGGAGATCCTTGGCCCATGTTTACGCCTCAAAGACTAGGACTTTCCTGGATACCGATTTTGTACCAAATCATGATTAAAATCACCTGTTGACATCACCTGTTTCAAATCACATCATTATTTAATTGTTTTACCTCATTGCTAGCCTTAAATTTCCCCTGTCCCAACATTTTTTGGAATGTGTTACAGGCCTGAAAGGCAGGAATGGATGTATATTAACAAATGAAATGAAGTTGACCAACAAAACATGAAATATCTTGGGTTCATTCTGTCTGCAATGAAATACAAGTCAAAGTAAATTTTACATACAGGTTGGGAGGTAGATAAATAGATATACATCTGGATCACGGGCGATTGCTCTAAGACAACGAGGGAGGCTCAGCCTCCTCTAAAAATGACGAACATTGTGTAGGATGAATTGCACTAGGCTTATGTTATAGCCGACCTGATAACATTGCTATTTCAGATCCAGAATCATAGAAATATATGTGCTCAACCCAACTACAGTGCAAAATCATTCCGTTATAACTTTCCCCAGTTCGCCTAATGTGTGCGTGAGTTTTTCCCCCTCGTGACAGCGCGATGCAGCCCAGCCTCAGTGGATTGGGAGCTATGTGCTTGTCAATCTCAAAATGCAAGACGATTATTGGACAAATACTGCGAAAATGCCCGCCCACGGAGTCTCACGGACTCCCAGCCTCAGTGGACTTCAACGGCATTTGGGAGCTATGCGCTTTTCAATCTCAAAATGCAAGACGGTTATTGGACAAATACTGCGAAAATGCCCGCCCACGGACTCCCAGCCTCACAGTGGGAGGGACATGGCAGTTTCCGCGAGGAGACTGGTGATTGGTGAAAGCGGACGGATATTTTCTTTGATTGACAGCTCGTTTCAACTACAGACAGGCAGCGGTACAGTGTTGCCAGATTGGGGGGGTTTCCTGCCCAATTGGGCGGTTTTAAGTGCATTTTGGCGGGTTTTGAACATATTTTGGGCTGGATAACGTCAGCAGTATCTGGCAACATCAGTTCAGTCCCATGCGGATTCGCAAGTGCTGTGGTGTATTGTAAGAGATCGGCTTACATTTCGATTTGATTCATTACATACGGTTTCTACCAGCTTTTTTAGTTTGTATATATTTTCATTGTAAATAAAGTGTAAATATAGTGTTGTCAAGTTTGCTATCTTAGTTCCAGAAATTTCGTTTATTTGAGTGACTGAACTTGAACTTGAGGGGGCTAGTCAGCTAGCAAGAAAGCTGCGCACGGATGCCAAGCATTGCTGATTTAATTTTGGCGAAGCCATTTGCCAGTCTTCCTTTCGAGGAAAAAATTAAAATTAAAGAGCAGGGTAGACCAACGCCTCAAATTGACTTGGTGAAAAAGGTAGGGAATAATACTCGTTCCTTTCAGCTCTCCTGGTACGAGAAAGTGAATTGGCTAACAGCAAGTGACCCACATCAACAACAGTAAATAGGCTACTTTAGTAATATGTCATGGATGGACCAAAAATATAGAATCTATTTAAAATGTTTATGCTGAGTATATTATATTGGAATATATATTTTTCTGGATATGAATTAAACACAGCTACAATTTGGAAAACATTTTTAAACAAAAACACAGCCGAGAACATTTCACACTACAGACCTGGATTAAAAGTGAAGGGTTATCAAAATTGTCAATAAAACATTTCTCAGTCAAAATAAGTAAAATATAGGGAAAGTGTCATTGAATGAAATGTGTGGCACCCAGCTCTACTGCTGAGGTTCCCGACAAAGAGCTGCTTTCAATAATGATCAATTTTTAAACAACATGCCACAATTTTAAAATATAAAATGTTAAAATATACCCCCCCCCCCCCCCCAACACCACCATCATGTATATTGGACAGTAGGCTAATGGGCCAGAAGAATCTGTTATTTCACAGTTTGTGATGCTGCCAACAATCAGCCAGATCAGAGGCAAGAGTATGGGCAAAATTGATGTTTTTTCTTTTAAAATCTGGAAATATCGTAACCGACCAGCCTCCCCTGTTTGAAAGACTACCAGCCGCCACTGATCTGGATGTGACACCAAAGCAGGCTTAAATAAATTATCCTTAGCCGACACCAAATATGTAACAATTTTTCATAACTACCAACCTCAAGCTGTAAGAAACTACAGGTTCTTCTATGTACATATGCATATTTTATCTTAAAACCACTTGTGATGCACTTGCATGACATGTTTGCAACACACTGAACCTTACTTTCATTTTATTTTCTTCTTGATGCAGCAGGAGGGATTATCCCTGCTAGCCCATTTACAACAGCTGCCCTGTTCTGGTTGTTCTGTGCTGTTTTTATGTGTCCTACAGCCATTTGGTGGGAACATCAGTCTCCATTTAATGCATCTCATGACATTTATAGTGTGTATACATCATAAATGAATGCTGTATGATCCTTTATCTCATTGTTACAAACAGGCTAAGCAGGTTTGTGGTTGAAAGTTGTACGCGTAAAACACAAGGCGTTACTGTTGTCATAAAATCATTTTCTTTTATATGGCTTACATTTTTTTTAAACATGACAAGTGAAAATGCTGAACTTGGAAAGAATTGTATTAAAATATTTTTCTGTTTGAAGTCATTTGAAAGATTTGAACATTTGAAATCACTTTTTTTTCGCTTTTCTCTTCTTTCTGAAATTCTTCTCCTAAGAAACTCTTAATGTTGTGGATGTTGCACAGGTAGACTGCCTTTCAGATTTTTCAAGTGTAGGTCATAAAAAGAATTTTCCTGACACCCAATTATTTTTGTTTAGTGGACTGAAAGCTACTGAATTGGAATCACAGACTTCCAATTTTATTAATTTTTTAAAATAGAACAATTAATGAATTTAGAGCCCTAAATTCTCCGCTGTTTTTTCCTGCTTCACCATGACCCAATTCAAGATACTACATCATGCATCACGTGGTGGGCTTTCCCCGTTCACGCAAGGCATTGTGGGATACAAATTTGAAACAGGAGAGAAA
Organism: Neoarius graeffei; assembly: GCF_027579695.1. Lineage (NCBI taxonomy): Eukaryota > Metazoa > Chordata > Actinopteri > Siluriformes > Ariidae > Neoarius > Neoarius graeffei. Next base: position 77,129,391 of record NC_083581.1, on the reverse strand, counting down.
AATGGAGGACGTGAGTGTGCGAATGAAACGTGAAAGAGCGACTACAATAACGGAAAGCGAGAAGAAAAGACGTTATGTTATATATGAAGGAAAGGAAACGCAGGACCAAACTAATAAATATGGGCGCTCAGCGAGCACCTCGGTGTGATCAGCTGTTCGTTTAGCGACAGAATGATGGAACTGTCAGTGGACGCTCAAAGGGAAACCTGTAGATGGCAGTAATGCAACACTGTGGATGAAGAAGGTAAACCTGCGCATGCGCACACGGACTTCCTCTGTCTGCTTGACTGTGCGAAGCGAGCGATTTTATGCACGTTATTTGCTTTAATCCCCTCAAATTAAATAACTTCCCAGCCACAGAATGGCCTGATATTTTGTGAGATATTACAGAAATAAACATATATCACAATGACCACATTCCAGAGGGAACTAAATTTCACAAATTTTATGAAATCGTAAGGCCGTCTAGCTTTAAATATAACTATAAATATATAAAAAGTATAAGGTGTCTTTCTTTAAGAAATAAAATATTGTTTGTGCTGGTAAATTGCTATGGAATAAGGGGACTAAAACTCTTCAGGACATGGTGTTATTGAAACATAATACTTTGATGTGGAAACAATCAGGAGGCATTGCATCATCCCATAGCTGATTCTGTTTCCTGTTTTCCTGTAACAGCTCAGGCTTAAATATTGTTTCTTACTTAAATTCTATGAAATCCTAAATCAAGACCATTTTTTATGCATGTCTATGATTCAATAAATGATGTAAATCCAAAACCAAATTATATTCTCACAGGTGAGATAATCTAACTCTGCGTGTCTGACTCACCTCTGTCAAGTTGCACCAAAAATTTATTATTTTCTCCACATTCACTGGTATGAGCAATCGCACACTCTGATTGGCTACTTTACTACTAGGAGATCAGCTCATATATGTGAGGAGAGGAAAAACAAAATGGCGGAATGTGTTGCTGAACCAACCAAGGATGAAATAAAAACTCTACTCGAAAACAAAATCACAAAAAACTACCAAAAACAAAGCAACAAAATATGGAATGAAAGTATTTGATGATAAGAATGTCATCTCATCTCATTATCTCTAGCCGCTTTATCCTTCTACAGGGTCGCAGGCAAGCTGGAGCCTATCCCAGCTGACTATGGGCGAAAGGCGGGGTACACCCTGGACAAGTCGCCAGGTCATCACAGGGCTGACACATAGACACAGACAACCATTCACACTCACATTCACACCTACGCTCAATTTAGAGTCACCAGTTAACCTAACCTGCATGTCTTTGGACTGTGGGGGAAACCGGAGCACCCGGAGGAAACCCACGCGGACACGGGGAGAACATGCAAACTCCACACAGAAGGGCCCTCGCCGGCCCCGGGGCTCGAACCCAGGACCTTCTTGCTGTGAGGCGACAGCGCTAACCACTACACCACCGTGCCGCCCATGATAAGAATGTATTTTTTTTTATTTTTCAAGAATTATTATTATTATCGCATTTTTCACAAATTGCTTCTGTCATTTCGCTGGTTTGTTTACATTCTATGTCATGTTCCGCCCCGGACTTCCACTCCGGAGATTACTTATCTTCCAGGTCAGCGCTAATTCAGATCCGGGACGGTAATTCCATCTTGCCTGCATTCACTTCCTGGTTTTTTCTGCTGTCTATAAAAATGCTGTTCTCAGACAGGGACTTCGCCAGAACGTCTCGTCAGTTTTTCTTGCCGGTTCTGTGCCCTTTATGCTTCTTGGTTTTTTGCGCTCTAGCTTGCTTGTTCTTGTCACGGTTTTTGCACTAACGTTTTGTCTTTATCATGTTTTTTGTGCTAGTGTTTTTTGTCCTTGCCTGCCTCGTTTTTTGTCTCAAAGTTTTTTTGTCTGGACTATTTTTCATGTCTTTTGCACTAGCATTTTTGTCCTTGCCCACCTCGTTTTTTGTCAAGTTTTTTGTCTTTTTTTTCCTGGACTATTTTTGCTATTTGTTTTTTCTATACCGTTTTTGTTTACCTTTTTGCCACGCCCTTTCCCTGGATTAAATTACATTATTTATTGGATTACTGTCTGTGTGTTCTGCTTCTGGTTCTTAATCTCACCACACCCCCACCACCCTTAACAGTACATTCTGGCCAACATGGATCCAGCAGAACTGACCCATCTGAGAGCGGCTATACAGCAGCAAGGAGCTCTCCTTGGGACCCACCAACAGAAGCTACAGTACAACAGATTATCCAGAACCTCTCCACCCTGTCCAATTCACTCAACCTTCTAGCCACGCAATTCCAGCATTCCCAACCCATGCCTACCCCTGCCCAGCCACCTCCTTCACCTCCTGCCACCGCTGCTCTCCACGAACCGAGACTCCCTTTGCCTCAGCCCTACAGTGGAGAACCAGGTACCTGCAGATCTTTTCTATCTCAATGTTCACTGATCTTGGAGCTCCAACCTCTGGTCTTCCCCACAGAATGCTCCTGGGTAGCCTATACCATCACATTCCTCACCCGCAAGGCCAGGGAATGGGGAACAGCGGTCTGGGACGCCGATGCATCCTTTTGTTCCAGCTTCAAAGAATTCTTAGAGGAAATGAGGCGAACATCTGACTGTTCTCTGTCCGGCCGGGAGGTGGCTAGGGAGCTCATGGAGCTGTGGCAGAGGTCCTGATCTACCTTGGATTATGCCATCGAGTTCTGGATGTTGGCGGCATCATGCGGTTGGAATGAGAGTGCCCAGGTCAACGCGTTCCTACATGGGCTATTCTACGCCATTAAGGATGAACTAGTCTCTCGGGAACTGCTATCAGCCCTCTCCAGCCTCATGGACCTTGCCAATCACATCGACACTCGGATTCAACGACGGAGGAGAGAGAAGAACCGCCCCAGCTTCACCACCTCTCCACCTTCTGCCTCATCCATCGAACCCATGCAGGTAGATCGGGTATGGGTGTCAGCGGAGGAACGACTGCACCAGTGGAGCATGGGGGCCTGCTTTTACTGCGGTCAGCAAGGACACATCTGCCAAGCCTGCCTGCTAAAAGGACGAGCCCACCAGTTAATCTAGGGGCTCTGGTGGGCAATGCTCGGAACCAGTCCCCTGCTGACCGACCGTTGCTCCCTGTTATCATCACCCACAACAACCGGCATCACCATCTTCAGGCACTCGTCGACTCAGGGGCAGACAGGAACCTGATCTGCTCCACTATTGCCAAGGATCTCGGAATCCCATTACTCACCCTCAAGGTCCCTCTCACCGTCCTGACACTCCGTGGCACTGGCTTGACCACCATCACTCACCCTACTGCCTCACTCACCTTAAGGATTTCAGGCAATCACTCCGAAACTATTCAATTTCACGTCATGAATGACCCTCACGTTCCCGTCATTCTAGGACTACCTTGGCTGACGCAGCACAACCCTCACTTAAATTGGACTAATAACACCATTCTAGGCTGGAGTCCTTCCTGCCTGGCTTCCTGCCTTAACTCCGCTCTGCCTCCCACCAAACCACCACAGCCCTCAGCCAGCGAGTTTCCAGACCTCTCTCATGTGCCCTCGGAATATCTGGACCTTAAGGTAGTTTTCAGCAAGACCCAAGCAGTGTCCCTCCCTCCTCACAGACCCTACGACTGTGGTATCGACCTCCTGCCTGGGAGAGTGCCACCCAAGGGATGCCTCTACTCTCTTTCTCCCGCCGAAAGACAAGCCATGGAAAAATACATCACCGAGTTTCTGGCAGCTGGGATCATCCACCCTTCCTCCTCCCCAGCAGGGGTGGGGTTCTTCTTCATCGAAAAGGACAGTCACTCCACCCCTGCATTGACTATCAGGGTCTCAACGCTATCATAATCAGAATCGTTATCCAATACTGCTCATGATCACGGCCTTCGAACTACTCCAGGGAGCCAAAGTGTTTATTAAACTGGACTTACGCAACACCTACCATCTCATTAGGATCAGGGAAGGGGACGAGTGGAAGACGGCCTTTAACACCACCACAGGCCACTACAAGTACCTCGTGGTCCCTTTCGGCCTGACCAATGCGCTTGCGGTCTTCCAGGCACTAGTTAAAGACGTCTTGAGGGAATTCCTTAACACCTTTGTCTTCGTGTACCTGAATGACATCCTGATTTTCTCTCGCTCCCTGGAGGAACATCGGGGTCACGTCCGGCAGGTCCTCCAATGCCTGCTAGAGAACAAGCTGTTTGTCAAGGCAGAGAAAAGCGAGTTACACCAAAGCTCTGTCTCATTCCTGGGGTTCATCGTCTCTCCGGCTAAGATTCAGATGGACCCCCTCAAGCTGGAGGCAGTCGCTGACTAGCTCACCCCATCTTTGAGACGAGAGCTCCAGCGCTTCCTTGGGTTCACCAACTTCTACAGGCGCTTCATCCATGACTTCAGCACGGTGGCCTGACCTCGACCAAGACCCAGTTCAAGTGGGTGGAGGAAGCAGAGAAAGCCTTTTCCATGCTCAAGCGCAGGTTTACCACAGCACCCATTCTCACCATACCCGATCCTACCAAGCAGTTTATCGTCAAGGTCGACGCTTCCGAGTCGGGGTCGGAGCCATTCTCTCCCAGAGGGCCAGTGACAACAAGGTCCACCCATGCTCCTTCTCCTGCTGGCTGTCCCCAGCTGAACGTAACTATGACATTGGCGAAAGAGAGCTACTGGCTGTGAAACTAGCCTTGGAGGAGTGGAGGCACTGGCTCAAGGGATCTGAACTCCCCTTCCTAGTCTGGACCGACCATAAAAACTTGGAGTACCTCAAGTCTGCCAAACGCCTCAATTCTCAATAAGCCCGATGGGCTCTCTTCTTCTCTCGGTTCAAATTCACGCTCTCCTACCACCCAGGCTCCAAGAACAGCAAACCCGACATCCTGTCCAGGATGTTCTCTTCCCACCAGGAAGAGTCCAAAATGCCCGAAACCATCCTCCCTCCACACTGCCTGGTGGGGGCTGCCATACTTCAGGTTGAGACACTAGTGCAGAAGGCCCTGGAGTAGGACCCCAGAGAAGGTAACTCCAACGACATTCCACGTAATCATTTGTTTGTTCCCTGTTCTGTGCAAACCCAGGTGCTGCAGTGGGGTCATGGCTCCAAGCTGGCCTGTCATCCGGGAGCTGCCCGAACCCTGGCACTCATCCAGCAGCGCTTCTGGTGGCCATCCATCAAGGAAGATGTGCAGGAGTTTGTGGCAGCCTGCGACACATGCTCCCGGAACAAGACAGCCAATCGACCCCCTGCCGGCTTGCTAAGACCCCTCCCGACTCTGCATTGACCTTGGCCTCACATCGCCCTGGACTTCATCACAGGACTCTCCAACTCAGGTGGCAACACATGCATCCTCACTGTTATTGACTGTTTCTCCAAGACCTTTCATTTCATCCCTCTGCCCAAGCTCCCCTCAGCCAAAGAAACCGCTGAACGTGGCACGCGTGGTTGCAGCGGCTCACGGCTCTCCTTTTCAGTGCTCTTTTTTTTGTTTTTATATTTCTTTCTTGCTTGTTTGTGCACCATTGGTTCTGCGAACATCCAGTACACCCACCAGACACTTTTGGCCATCAGTGACCAACACCAGATATCTGTTTCGAGCGACTTTCACTACACGCATAACGTCCCAGATGACATAGCGAGACTGCCGGGCTCTCCATGGATTGTTGTCGGGTCTAGGAGGCGGCGCAGATGGAGGAGGGAGAGGAAGCAGAAGCGGGGCCGCAGGTCCGGTGCTATGCTAAGGCTAAGAAAACAACCACACAAGCCACTTCTACCGAGCCTGTATCTCTCCAATGCCAGGTCCCTGGTGCATAAAACAGATGATCTGGAATTACAACTTGCTGGAAATCGCTATGTTTGTGACTGCTGTGTTTTAATTATCACCAAAACCTGGCTTCATCCGGAAATACCTGATGCTAGCTTGCAGCTAGCAGGTCGCACTCTGCTCCGCTGGGACAGGACTGAGAACTCCAGTAAGAGCAGAGGAGGGGGACTCTGTATTTACGTGCATGACAATTGGTGTAACAATGGAACAATTATAGACAGACACTGTTCCCCAGACCTCGAGTACATGTCTGTAAGATGCCGGCCTTTTTTTCTACCAAGAGAGCTATCTGTGGTGATTGTCACAGCTGTGTATATTCCACCCGACGCCAGTGTTAACACAGCGCTCTCTCTCCTGCTGAACACCGTAAACAAACAGCATTGGGCCCACCCTGACGGTGTTCACATAATCGCTGGAGACTTTAATAAGGCCAACTTGAAGACTGTACTGCCAAAGTTTTACCAACATGTTAAGTGTTCTACTAGAGTGGGGGCGTCGTGGCTCAGGTGGTTAAGGCGCCATACCATGAATGCGGGCGACCCGGGTTCGATTCCGGCCCGAGGTCATTTCCCGATCCCTTCCCGTCTCTCTCCCGCTCATTTCCTGTCTCTACACTGTCCTATCCAATAAAAGGTGCAAAAAGCCCAAAAAAAAAAAAAAAAAAAAAAGTGTTCTACTAGAGGGAAGAACACTCTAGATCATGTTTACTCCAACATCAAGCATGCATACAGAGCTATACCCCTCCCCCACCTCGGCCAGTCAGACCATCTTTCCCTCCTGCTCTCCCCAGCCTACACCCCCCTCAGATGCAGAGCCAGGCCCACCACAAGGACTATCACAACCTGGCCGGACAATGCACTCTCCAAACTACAGGACTGCTTTAAATGGAGAGATAGGGACTTATTTGAACACCAGGAGCTGGAGACATTCACAGGAACGGTACTGGACTACATCAAGTTCTGCATCGGGAATGTGACGTGGATAAAAACATCCTGCTTTTCCCAAACCAGAAACCTTGGATGACCAGCTAGGTACAGGAACAGTACCTCAGGGCTTGCGACACTGCCTTCAGGTTAGGTGACAGAGCTCTGTACAGAGCCGCTCGAGCTGACCTGAAAAGAGGAATTAAAAAAGCCAAGGCGGACCATAGGCTGCATATAGAGTCCCACCTGTCTAGCAACAACACACGGGAGGTGTGGCGGGGCATACAAGACATCACTAACTTCAGAGACTGTGATGCGTCAACAGGAGACTGGAGTGTGCCACTGGCAGAGGAGCTAAATTGCTTCTTTGCTTGCTTTGAAACATCTCAGCAGCACTCATCTGCTCCAGCCCTGCCCCCACCACCACACAGTTCCTACACCACTCCATTCACTGTACAGGAGCACAATGTCAGATGGGTGCTCCTGGCAGTGAACCCCAAGAAAGCTGCCGGCCCAGATGGAGTACCTGGTAAGGTGCTCAGATCGTGCGCCCACCAGCTTGCCCCTACCTTCACCAGGATCTTTAACCTCTCCCTAGCTCAGGCAGTCATCCCGCCCTGCCTAAAATCAGCTACAATAATCCCGGTGCCGAAGAAGTCTCCCGTCACCAGCCTGAATGATTACCGTCCTGTGGCCCTCACTCCGGTAATCATGAAGTGCTTTGAGAGACTAGTTCTTCAGCACATCAAGGACCACCTCCCCCCAGACTTCGACCCCTACCAGTTCGCATATCGTGCGAACAGATCCACAGAGGACGCCATCACCGTAGCTCTTCACTCTGTGCTGAACCACCTGGAGCAGCAGCAGAGCTACAGCTGCATATTCTTTGTGGATTACAGTTCAGCTTTCAACACAATAATCCCGGACATCCCCATCAGTAAACTGGACACTCTCGGCCTCCCCCCTCTCACATGTGCCTGGATAAAGGACTTTCTTACCAACCAGCCCCAGACTGTGAGACTTGGACCCCACTTCTCCTCCATCCACACGTTGAGCACCAGCTCTCCACAGGGCTGTGTGCTGAGCCCCCTCCTGTACTGCCTCTACACCCATGACTGTAGTTCGATCCACAACAACAACAACAACAACAACAACCTCATCGTCAAGTTTGCTGACGACACCACAGTGGTCGGACTCATCTCAAAGGGAGACGAGGCAGCCTACAGGGAGGAGGTCCTGAAGTTGGCAGCCTGGTGTTCAGAGAATAACCTCGCTCTGAACACCAAGAAAACCAAAGAGCTCATTGTTGATTTCAGGAAGCACAACACCGACCTAGCCCCCCTTTACATCAACAATGAGTACGTGGAGAGGGTCTACACCTTCCGGTTTCTCGGTGTCCTCATCTCCGCCGACATCTCCCGGTCAGAAAACATTACAGCAGTCATTAAGAAGGCTCCGCAGCGGCTACACTTCCTGAGAGTCCTCAGGAAGCACAACCTAAACTCCAACCTGCTGCTGACCTTCTACAACCCCGATTCCAAAAAAGTTGGGACAAAGTACAAATTGTAAATAAAAACGGAATGCAATAATTTACAAATCTCAAAAACTGATATTGTATTCACAATAGAACATAGACAACATATCAAATGTCGAAAGTGAGACATTTTGAAATTTCATGCCAAATATTGGCTCATTTGAAATTTCATGACAGCAACACATCTCAAAAAAGTTGGGACAGGGGCAATAAGAGGCTGGAAAAGTTAAAGGTACAAAAAAGGAACAGCTGGAGGACCAAATTGCAACTCATTAGGTCAACTGGCAATAGGTCATTAACATGACTGGGTATAAAAAGAGCATCTTGGAGTGGCAGCGGCTCTCAGAAGTAAAGATGGGAAGAGGATCACCAATCCCCCTAATTCTGCGCCAACAAATAGTGGAGCAATATCAGAAAGGAGTTTGACAGTGTAAAATTGCAAAGAGTTTGAACATATCATCATCTACAGTGCATAATATCATCAAAAGATTCAGAGAATCTGGAAGGATCTCTGTGCGTAAGGGTCAAGGCCGGAAAACCATACTGGGTGCCCATGATCTTCGGGCCCTTAGACGGCACTGCATCACATACACGCATGCTTCTGTATTGGAAATCACAAAATGGGCTCAGGAATATTTCCAGAGAACATTATCTGTGAACACAATTCACCATGCCATCTGCTGTTGCCAGCTAAAATTCTATAGTTCAAAGAAGAAGCCGTATCTAAACATGATCCAGAAGCGCAGATGTCTTCTCTGGGCCAAGGCTCATTTAAAATGGACTGTGGCAAAGTGGAAAACTGTTCTGTGGTCAGAAGAATCAAAATTTGAAGTTCTTTATGGAAATCAGGGACGCCGTGTCATTCGGACTAAAGAGGAGAAGGACGACCCGAGTTGTTATCAGCGCTCAGTTCAGAAGCCTGCATCTCTGATGGTATGGGGTTGCATTAGTGCGTGTGGCATGGGCAGCTTACACATCTGGAAAGACACCATCAATGCTGAAAGGTATATCCAGGTTCTAGAGCAACATATGCTCCCATCCAGACGACGTCTCTTTCAGGGAAGACCTTGCATTTTCCAACATGACAATGCCAAACCACATACTGCATCAATTACAGCATCATGGCTGTGTAGAAGAAGGGTCCGGGTACTGAACTGGCCAGCCTGCAGTCCAGATCTTTCACCCATAGAAAACATTTGGCGCATCATAAAACGGAAGATACGACAAAAAAGACCTAAGACAGTTGAGCAACTAGAATCCTACATTAGACAAGAATGGGTTAACATTCCTATCCCTAAACTTGAGCAACTTGTCTCCTCAGTCCCCAGACGTTTACAGACTGTTGTAAAGAGAAAAGGGGATGTCTCACAGTGGGAAACATGGCCTTGTCCCAACTTTTTTGAGATGTGTTGCTGTCATGAAATTTAAAATCACCTAATTTTTCTCTTTAAATGATACATTTTCTCAGTTTAAACATTTGATATGTAATCTATGTTCTATTCTGAATAAAATATGGAATTTTGAAACTTCCACATCATTGCATTCTGTTTTTATTTACAATTTGTACTTTGTCCCAACTTTTTTGGAATCGGGGTTGTACCTCTCATCCATCGAGAGCCTGCTGACATACTGTATCACAGTATGGTATGGCAGCTGCTGTAGACAGGGAGAGGCTCCAGAGAGTAGTAAAGGCAGCACAGAAAATCATTGGCTGCCCTCTCCCCTCCCTGATGGACATTTACACCTCCCGCTGCCTTAGCAGAGCTAAGAACATTATCAAGGACAGCTCCCACCCTGGCTTTGATCTGTTTGACCTGTTGCCCTCAGGGAGGTGCTACAGGTGCATCAGGACAAAAACAAATAGATTCAAAAACAGCTTCTTTCCAAAAGCCATAACCGCCCTGAACTCGGATATGCTCTGACTTTATAGTCTAACCCCCCTGTGCAATACTTCATAATGTGCAATATTTTATTTTACAATGTGACTCTCTTCGTGCAATAATTTATAATGTGCAATACTTTATAATGTGACACTGTCTGTGCAATAATTTATAACGTGCAACACCTCACTCCATAATGTGAAACACAACACATACACCTTAGGACTGTGCACCTTACCTTACCCTCCTTACAACCTCTTTTTTTTTCTTCTCTACACGCTGTTTGTACTGTTATTGAAGTTGCTTTTAATCTCATTGTACATGTGTATAGTGACAATAAAGGCATTCTATTCTATTCTATCCAGCACATTTTCCATCTACATGGACTACCCACGGACATCGTTTCTGACTGGGGTCCTCAGTTCACTGTGCAATTCTGGAGGGCCTTCTGCAAACTCAGGGGCCACCTGTAGTCTCTCCTCAGGCTTTCACCCACAAACCAATGGCCAGGCAGAACGGGCGAACCAAGCTTTGGAGGTAGCACTCAGGTGCATGGCGTCCAGGGATGCCAGTTCTTGGACTAAGTACCTACCTTGGATTGAATATGCTCATCACACTCTCCCTTCCTCTGCCACAGGTTTTTCTCCATTCCAGTGCTCCCTAGGTTACCAACCACCACTGTCCCCCAGGCAAGAGGAGGAGGTCACCGTACCCTCAGCCCAGCTCTTTTTTCGTCGCTGCAGGAGGATGTGGGCATTGGCCCGGAGAAGACTCATTCACTCCATCCTCGCATCCAAGAGGCAGGCTGACAAACGCCGCTCCAAGGCACCCACCTACCAGGTAGGACAACAAGTCATGCTCTCCACGCACCACCTGCCACTTAGAACCATCTCCCACAAGCTAGCACCCAGGTTCCTTGGACCCTTTCTCATCAAGAAGGTAATCAACCCATGTTCCATTAGACTGGCATTACTACTCACCATGTGACGTGTTCACCCCACCTTTCACGTATCACAGCTCAAACCCCTGGTCTCCAGTCCTTTGTGAAATTATGAATATTCTTATTTTTAAACATACAGTTGAGTGTCACTATTGCTTGGCACAGTGGCATGTTGTGTTACATCTAAAACTAAATAAAAAAAGGAAACACAAAATAAAAAGTAAAATGCACCCATAAAGTCATTGTTGGTGATAAATTGTGTCACATTCATCTCATTATCTTAGGCAGAGCAGTGGGTTTAAAAACAGACTGATGAATATATGGACGAGTTGAATGAGGACTCAAGGCCAATTTATGCTGACAACCCAGTCCTCGCAGATAGCGTCGCAGACAGTCTCTGCGTAGCCCCCCCACCTTTGCAGACGCTCTGCGCGCACCTCCCAAAAATTGTGACCACCGCAGAAGCCTCGCAGACAGCGTCGCAGATAAGAGGGCTCTGATTGGTCCACTCTACATCCGCTGTACACGCACTTCTGCTTCCCTACTTTCCCGGTTTGGTTTGTTTTCACGACCGCCATTTTTAAAAACACGAGCGAAGATGGAGCAGCACGAAGAGCGGTTGATCGAGGAAGTGAGGAAGTACATACATCTATATGACTCCAGTTCTAGTCATTATAAGTAACCGGAGGATAAACACTCCACTAACCACACCCACCAACTACTCCTAGCGACTTCGCGCCCCCTTGCGTTGTGGCAGTGAATAACATCGCGCACGCCTATTACTCCCCGCTCAACGATAAATTACAACTGTCTGCGAAAAGCTATCTGCGAAAGCCTTGTCGCAAGAGCATGCAGAGGCCTTTATTGTTGAGTTTCTAAAACAGTCAGTGAATTAAGTGACTTTTGTAGGTAAAATTAGGTGTTTAACAACCTGTTAAAAATACACCAGAATGCAGGAAATGGCATCTAATTAATTAATTTTCTGGGGGAGGACCCCCAGACCCCCCACCAGTGTGCCGTCTCCCACACACACACACATATATTAAAAATGCTTCTGACACCCCTGGTTTTTGTCCTTGCCCACCTCGTTTTTTTGTCTCCTTTTTTTTTTTCTGGACTATTTTTGCTATTTGTTTTTTCTATACTGTTTGTTTACCTTTTTGCCACGCCCTTTCCCTGGATTAAATCACATTATTTATTGGATTACTGTCTGTGTGTTCTGCTTCTGGATCCTAATCTCACCACACCCCCACCACCCCTAACATTCTAAGCGGAAACGATTTTGTCGGACATTTTGTATAAAGTTTTTATTGATCGAATTTGCAAGAAATAAAAATAAAAAATGCTCTGTTTTCTCAAAATCCAGTGAATGTGGATAGAATAAAAGTTATTCCACTCAATCTTGTCATACATGGATTATAGCCAACTATCAGCTCATGTACAACTCGATTTCGTGGAATAACTGTTAAATATATGTCAGCAAAATATCAGGGGGAAAAAAACAGTAAAATTGTGCTTGTGAAAGATTTGAGTTATTTTCCAAACAGTTATAGCTTAGAGTTTATCTTACACAAGCATACAGTACATTATGCTTAATTTCTTTTATTCAAGATTTCAAAACCCAGTGATCCTAAATTTCTTTGGCGATTTAAAAACAATGATGCAAGCAGATTGTGACTTTTATGACATCATTATCTTCTCATTTCCTATGTTATGATTCAGAATCCTTATCAGGTGCTAAAATCTTATGCAAATGAGAGCACACAACCTGCTGTACATGAAAATCTGTTTTGCATGACGTGCTGATTCCATCCGAGAATCAAATCGAGAACCAGCTCGTATCTTGCTGTTACTATAGAAACAGGCAAACGAAGCAGGCACGAGTGAATAATATCTTGCACCATTCACTATGTTCTGGAGATGTGTGATTTTGGGCTGTTGAGCTGCGGCCCGGCCGGCTGGACAGCAGTGAACTTTAGGTTTGGGTTTAAAAATATCCACTCCCCAAATGAAATCGGTAATACCACTTAGATGTGATGGGGTGTGCTGGCAAGGAGACTCAGTCCTGAGATTATCACATCACATGGCAAATGTAACTGACACCTGCAGACTTGGGAAAATCCCTCACCAGATACCAGGGTTACACAAAAATGCACCTGAAACAGAACAGCTAAATGAATGAGAAACACAAGAAATGAGCTACTTGGAAATTGTTTTATTTTGCAATTCTTACACCGAAATCTTGAACATACACGACTGTTCAAAAGTTTGGGGTCACTTTGAAATGTCCTCATTTTTGAAAGAAAAGCACTGTTCTTTTCAATGAAGATCACTTTAAACTAATCAGAAATCCACTCTATACATTGCTAATGTGCTAAATGACTATTCTAGCTGCAAATGTCTGGTTTTTGGTGCAATATCTCCATAGGTGTATAGAGGCCCATTTCCAGCAACTCTCACTCCAGTGTTCTAATGGTACAATGTGTTTGCTCATTGCCTCAGAAGGCTAATGGATGATTAGAAAACCCTTGTACAATCATGTTAGCACAGCTGAAAACAGTTGAGCTCTTTAGAGAAGCTATAAAACTGACCTTCCTTTGAGCAGATTGAGTTTCTGGAGCATCACATTTGTGGGGTCGATTAAATGCTCAAAATGGCCAGAAAAATGTCTTGACTATATTTTCTATTCATTTTACAACTTATGGTGGTGAATAAAAGTGTGACTTTTCATGGAAAACACAAAATTGTCTGGGTGACCCCAAACTTTTGAACGGTAGTGTACGCTGATTTTTTTTTAAGGCCCCCCAATTCATCACAAGAGAGTGCAGCAAGCATGTGACTGTTTCAGTTGGTTTTATGGATGCTATAAAATATTTAAAGTGAATTCATTTCCATCAGTATGTACAGAATGATCAGACAAATCAAGCTGTATATCTGGAACAGCTCTAGATTTCATGATGTACAGTAATGCACTATTTTGATTTTTTTTAAAAAATATCCATCCCAAGAAAGCATTAAGGAAAATATCCAGTATGCTCATGATTCCCACAATGCATTGCAGTAATTTAGAGTTCATACAGTATAAGGTGTACACGCAGAAAATAAATTACATTACTGTACCTTTAAGGGTACAATGGCTTGTCTCTAAGGTACTTATTTGTACAATTTTTATATACTGCTTGGGAACATCTATGTAGCTTTTTAGCCCTAAAAAGGTAGACATAGTTACCTTGAGGTCTAATAATGAGCCCTTGGGGGTACAATAGTGTAAATTGTACCTTGGGGGATAGAAACGGACCCCTACTGTACCCCTATTTCTGACAGTGTAGCTGGTACTAGAATATGCTTAATCTATATAGCTACTTGGAGGAAATAGGGATTGGGGACCATTTTGGATGCAGTGGAAGAGGTATCAGATGCGTGTGGGCGTTACTGTGACATAAATTACACAACAGTGCCATCAAGAGGCAAGACACAGAACTGCCCCCGGACCTCCTTTCAATCCCTCTGTCTCTCTCTGGAATGAAACACTTGAGGGTGTGCTACTACAGGAAAATAATCAGTGATGCAGTCGTGTGATGTGACATAAAGCAAAGTTACTGTTACCACCCTGAAGTTGATTTACTTTCTATAACAGCATGTCCCAAAGTGTTTTATTCCACTTACACTGCAGCAATTTATCAGCTAATATTTTTTATCTTTATTATGAATAAACATGCCGTGCATTTTATCCATTTATACTTATATTTAAAGCTAGATGGCCTTTCAATTTCATAAAATCAGTGAAATTTAGTCTCATCTCATCTCATTATCTCTAGCCGCTCCGTCCTTCTACAGGGTCGCAGGCAAGCTGGAGCCCATCCCAGCTGACTACGGGTGAAAGGCGGGGTACACCCTGGACAAGTCTCCAGGTCATCACAGGGCTGACACATAGACACAGACAACCATTCACACTCACATTCACACCTACGCTCAATTTAGAGTCACCAGTTAACCTAACCTGCATGTCTTTGGACTGTGGGGGAAACCGGAGCACCCGGAGGAAACTCACGCGGACACGGGGAGAACATGCAAACTCCGCACAGAAAGGCCCTCGCCGGCCCCGGGGCTCGAACCCGGACCTTCTTGCTGTTAGGCGACAGTGCTAACCACTACACCACCGTGCCGCCGTGAAATTTAGTTCTATGTGAAATGTGGTGATTGTGATATCTGTTTATTTCTGTAATATCTCACAAAATATCAGGCCATTCTGTGGCTGGGAAGTTATTTAATTTGAGGGGATTAAAGCAAATAATGTGCATGAAATCGCTCGCTTCGCACAGTCAAGCAGACAGAGGAAGTCCGTGTGTGCATGCGCAGGTTTACCTTCTTCTTTTGGGTTTTACAGCAGCTGGCATCCACAGTGTTGCATTACTGCCATCTACAGGTTTACCTTTGAGCGTGCACTGACAGTTCCATCATTCTGTCGCTAAACGAACAGCTGATCACACCGAGGTGCTCGCTGAGCGCCCATATTTATTTATTAGTTTGGTCCTGCGTTTCCTTTCCTTCGGATATAACATAACGTCTTTTCTTCTCACTTTCCGTTACATTTGCACACTCACGTCCTCCATTTTTCTCTCCTGTTTCAAATTTGTATCTCACAATGCCTTGCGTGAATGGGGAAAGCCCACCACGTGATGCATGACGTAGTATCTTGTATTGGGTCATGGTGAAGCAGGAAAAAATAGCAGAGAATTTAGTCACGTGGCCTTAAAGCATATACACAGAGCCATGGCCTCACTTTCATTTATAAATGCCTTGAGGCCTCAAGAATGGCACAGGAATAGTTTTAATCATTAACAATAAATCTAACATAGTAATTTTTATGATTAAAGTTATTTTATATAGGTAGCGGTCTGAGTGAATGACCTTGACGTCCGTAACGTCACAGCAGGAAGTCCATCAGTCTCATCGCCATTTCCGCTATACTAAAACACAGAGCTGACTGCAACTCCGATCCTCCATTTTGAGCTAATTTATCACCATGCCACGTAGATGTGTTGCTGCACCCGCCAGCAACACGACAGAAGGTGGATTTATGTTGCATTCATGGCCCAAGAATGTTCAAACTGCAAAGATTTGGACGCGTTTTGCGAGAAGTTCACAGACGCATTGGGCGCCTACGAAGTGGTCTCTCCTCTGCTCTGCATGTTTTACTGAAGACTCGTACGAGACCTCTGATCTGTTGAGGAGCGTTGGCTATAAGCTTGTATTGAAAGAGGGTGCAGTACCAACAATTAAAGAAAAAGAAAACAAGAAAAGGAAAGTATTTATTTACTTATTTTTAAAAATCAAAGTTCAGTTGCACCAGTTTTCCCAGAGTGAGCTGAGGATTGTTGCTAAAACCCAGGATGGAATGGGACGGATGGGACGGGACATTATCGTTCAGGCAGTGACCTCCCAGCGGTTGTTGCTAAAACCGGTGATGTCCTGTTCGGTCCCAGGTTTTAGTAATTGCCTGAGGAGAGCAGTAATGGCGGAGTACTCCGTATGGACAAAATAGTGAATGAGTGGAGCAGCTGTCTGATTTCTAAACTGGATATTGCTGCAATCTCGGCCTTACGTGGAAGAACCGAATGAACAGAGAACTGAACAAACAACTGAAAGTCAGATTGTTTTAAAACAATCGGCCACAAGATCGGCCTTCAAGAAGCGAGAACACAGACAGGTAAGCTCCGACTCTCATTTGGATAAAAAAAAAAAAACCACGTTGTTTACCTGCATTTAGATTAATCCATGTAACTTGTATTGTGTGTTTAAGTTACCGGTATAAAATTATTTAATTTGCTTCAGAATGTGATTGTCTCAGTTCATCTGATTATTTAATGAGCCTTTTACGTTTTATCACTGAAATGCAACATGTACATGCATGCATTAAGTTATAACACCCATCCTGTTTTAATGAGGGTCAACCCACAATCAAAGAAGTCAAATCAATCTTAGTTGAGAGAGTCAGTAATGGTATTTCTTACTTTCACCATAATTTTTTATTTATATGACTTTGGTCTATAGCTGTAAAAGGCCTCGGCCTTAAAGGAACAGTCCACCGTACTTCCATAATGAAATATGCTCTTATCTGAATTGAGACGAGCTGCTCCGTACCTCTCCAAGCTTTGCGCAACCTCCCAGTCAGTCAGACGCAGTCAGACGTGCTGTCACTCCTGTTAGCAATGTAGCTAGGCTCAGCATGGCCAATGGTATTTTTTGGGGCTGTAGTTAGATGCGACCAAACTCTTCCACGTTTTTCCTGTTTACATAGGTTTATATGAGCAGTGATATGAAAAAAGTTCAGTTACACAAATTGAACCGTAGCGATTTTCTATGCTATGGAAAGTCTGCACTATAATGACAGGCGTACTAACACCTTCTGCGCGCTTCGACAGCGCATTGATATCTGAGCTCCATATCAATGCGCTGCCGAAGCGCGCAGAAGGTGTTAGCACGCCTGTCATTATAGTGCGGACTTTCCATAGCATAGAAAATCGCTACGGTTCAATTTGTGTAACTGAACTTTTTTCATATCACTGCTCATATAAACCTATGTAAACAGGAAAAACGTGGAAGAGTTTGGTCGCATCTAACTACAGCCCCAAAAAATACCATTGGCCATGCTGAGCCTAGCTACATTGCTAACAGGAGTGACAGCGTGTCTGACTGCGTCTGACTGACTGGGAGGTCACGCAAAGCTCGGAGAGGTACGGAGCAGCTCGTCTCAATTCAGATAAGAGCATATTTCATTATGGAAGTACGGTGGACTGTTCCTTTAAAACCAGTTATCACTGTGACATCACGCGCTCAGGGCTGGCTGGCTGAGCGGGGCGGCTCCAATGACAACTTTGTGGTCGATTTTAACTCTCAAAAATAGATATTTTTTTTTATTCCCATTTATGCAGCATACAAGAGTCAAGGATGGAGATACTATCCACTCAGAAATGTATTTAAAAATAAAGGTTCTGTGTATCTGCTTTAAATTCATTAATTGTTCTATTTTTTTTTAAATAATAAAATTGGAAGTCTGTGATTCGAATTCAGTATCTTTCGGTCCACTAAACAAAAATAATTGGGCGTCGGGGAAAATTCTTCTTATGACCTACACTTGAAAAATCTGAAAAGCAGTCTACCTTTAATGTTATGGAACGTCCACAAAACAAGTTAGATTCTGTTATCGTTCACATTATAGCAGCTATAAACACTCTTTCCTCCTTACCAGGCTCTCTTTTTTCTCTCTCTCTCTCTTTGAATTGAATACGAAAAAAAAATGCAGCTTGTCATCTCATTATCTGTAGCCGCTTTATCCTGTTCTACAGGGTCACAGGCAAGCTGGAGCCTATCCCAGCTGACTACGGGAGAAAGGCGGGGTACACCCTGGACAAGTCACCAGGTCATCACAGGGCTGACACACAGACACAGACAACCATTCACACTCACATTCACACCTACGGTCAATTTAGAGTCACCAGTTAACCTAACCTGCATGTCTTTGGACTGTGGGGGAAACCGGAGCACCCGGAGGAAACCCACGCGGACACGGGGAGAACATGCAAACTCCGCACAGAAAGGCCCTCGCCGGCCACAGGGCTCGAACCCGGACCTTCTTGCTGTGAGGCGACAGCACTAACCAGTACACCACCGTGCCGCCACAGCTTATCATGTTACCGAGAAATCAGAGAGCCTTCTGTGCTGTAGACTTTCCCATGTCAGAAAACAGCATCACCTCTGAGTGTTACAAAGCACTGACACTAGAGACTCCTTCCAAAGATGCTAACTAGACGTCTGCTTACAGAAAACTTCACCATATCAACAAATACAGATTTTTTTTAAAAAAAATCAGTTTATGTGGCACATCCGCCATATAGATCCCTTGCCACTTTATTAAGAACACCTATAATACACCTGCTGTTTGATGCAGTTCTTTAATCAGCTGATCCCTTGACAACAGCACAATGCATCAAATCAAATCACGCAGATACAAATCAAGAGCTTCAGTTAATGTTCGCACTGTTCAAACATCAGAACGGGAAAAATTGTGATCTCACAGTGAAGTGTGACTTTCTTTCACTGTGGCGTGGGTGTCGGTTTGAGTATTTCAGAAACTGCTGATCTCCTGGGGTTTTCACACACAACAGTCTCTAGAGTTTACACAGAAGGGTGCCAAAAACAACCATCAAGTGAGCAAGTGAGCGACAGTTCTGTGGGTGGAAAAAAGAACAAATGCCTTGTTGATGAGAGAGGGTCAGAGGAAAATGGGCAGATTGATTCAAGCTTTTTTGCCAGGAACGCTATAGTAACTCATATCACTCTTTACAACTGTGGTGAACAGAAAAGCATCTCAGCATGCAACAGAAGAACTCATTGGGTTCCATTCCTGCAGCCAAGAACAGGGATCTTAGACTCAAGAACAATTGAATATCTGTGCAATATTATATCCATTATATTACAATGTGATATTGGCATTGATCAGTGGTGCAGTAATACAGTATGTGCACTGTGGTTGAGAAGAGTGTATATGTTCTATAGCTTCAATGGCTCAGTTTCCTTCTGGAGAGGAGCAGAGCAGAGAGGAGAGGAGCAGAGAGCAGCAAAGCGGAGAGGAGGAGCAGAGAGCAGCAAAGCGGAGAGGAGAGGAGGAGCAGAAAGCAGCAAAGCAGAGAGGAGAGGAGCGGAGAGGAGAGGAGGAGCAGAGAGCAGCAAAGCGGAGAGGAGGAGAGGAGCAGAGAGCAGCAAAGCGGAGAGGAGCGGAGAGGAGAGGAGCAGAGATGGTGAAAAGGGTGATGCCATGGTCAGAGGGGTCTGTTATAGTTTTGCTTGCTTCTTCACCTTGTCAAAGTTCCTCCAGAGCACAAACAGAAGAACCTTTAAGGGTTAAACACCACCACCACCCCCACACTTTTTTTTTTCCTAGTTATAAATGACACTATAAATCTCTGGGTTGAACCTGTAGCCAGAGCAACACATCTCGATCATTCTTTCTATTGTAAATGACTCGCATTCGATTCACTTAGTTCAAATGAATCGAATCAGTAGAGTTGTAAATGAACAGTGGTGGAGCAGGTTTCTCGTTTTCAAGCTGGACAGCACATCTGGACAGTTTCACCAGCAGCACATCTGGACAGTTTCACCAGCAGCTCATCCTGGACCATTTTTCATGTTGCGTCTTCTAACCGGTGTCCAAGTGCGCACTCGGTTTTAACGGGTCAGCTCGGAATGAACGCGTCTGAGGGATTCGGGGTCCTGAACCGGACGCAGGAGCAGCTGGACGGCGCGAGAGCCTGCTGCAACTTCACAACCGCCGCCGCGTCTGTGCCCGGAAACGGCGACGCGTTCCTGCTCGAGCGCGAGCAGTTGGTGGGGCGGCTCGTGCAGATCGCCGTGCTCTGCGTGCTCTCACTCACCGTCGTCTTCGGGGTTTTCTTTCTCGGCTGCAACCTCCTCATCAAATCCGAGAGCATGATGAACCTCCTGGCGGAGGAGCGCAGAGCGTCCAGAGACGCGGAGATCACCACTGCCGCGTGACGCCCGGTGACCCGGGGACCGGTGACCCGCCTCGCGCGCTCACACCCGCCATGACTTTTAAACAGTGTGATTTGGGTTTGTTTGTTTGTTTGTTTTGTTGTTTTAAACGGTCACATAGACATGTTGACTTTCTAATTTTCGGACTGCAAAATAAAGCATGCTGATGCTGAAATAACGGCATAATTAATAAATATTTAAATTAATTAATTAATAAATGTATGTCTGAAATAAAAAAAAAATGTCTTGTATTTTAATATGTTCTTTTGTCCAAACATGAGTGTAGTAAAGAAAACATGGTTTAAGGTGATTGTTGGTGATTTGGGTGGCACGGTGCTCTCACCTCACAGCAAGAAGGTCCGGGTTCGAGCCCCGTGGCCGGCGAGGGCCTTTCTGTGTGGAGTTTGCATGTTCTCCCCGTGTCCGCGTGGGTTTCCTCCGGGTGCTCCGGTTTCCCCCACAGTCCAAAGACATGCAGGTTAGGTTAACTGGTGACTCTAAATTGTCCACGTGTGTGTGTGTGTGTGTGTGTGTGTGTGTGTGTGTGTGTGTGTGTGTGAATGGTTGTTTTTCAAGCCCAGAAATGGGAGGATTGCAGCAGGAAAGGCATCCGGCGTAAAACTATGCTCTAATATGATGTGGGTCCACATCGACCCTGACTTGGCAACAGTGCTGGATAAGGGAGAAGAAGATGCTGATGTTGATGAGTTGTGATTTCTACATTTAAGTTTGAAAATTTCAGTTTGAACTGGTTTATGGTCAAATCAGCGATCTGCCAACCCTGCAAAACAAACCTACTGATGAAGCCTGCAGATGATGAGTTTATCTAAATTTCCACAGCATCGGAAGAGTTATCTCTACTGAAAAATTAAATTGTGCATGAGAAAACATGACTAGGGTTCAGAAGTCATTATTTACTGTAGATCTGTAGAGCACAGGGTGAGCAAAAAGTCAGGAACCAAAGCCAGTACCAAGAAGCACTATCTCTACACCTTCATAATGCTACTTTTAACCTGTAAGAAAAAAATCATCTCATCTCATCTCATTATCTGTAGCCGCTTTATTCTTCTACAGGGTCGCAGGCAAGCTGGAGCCTATCCCAGCTGACTACGGGCGAAAGGCGGGGTACACCCTGGACAAGTCGCCAGGTCATCACAGGGCTGACACATAGACACAGACAACCATTCACACTCACATTCACACCTACGCTCAATTTAGAGTCACCAGTTAACCTAACCTGCATGTCTTTGGACTGTGGGGGAAACCGGAGCACCTGGAGGAAACCCACGCGGACACGGGGAGAACATGCAAACTCCACACAGAAAGGCCCTCGCTGGCCACGGGGCTCGAACCCAGACCTTCTTGCTGTGAGGCGACAGCGCTAACCACTACACCACTGTGCCGCCTAAGGAAAAACTAAGTATCAAAATAAGTGTAAATAATGAAAGAAAGAATGAATATAAACAAAATCATCATGTACAGTGCCCTCCATAATTATTGTCCCCCGCCCTGTAAAAATTAGTAAAAAGGATTAGAAAAAAATCTATTTTTCAGTGAAGTTGTTTTATCTCTCACTGAAAAAATGAGAAAAATCCAACCTTTAACTGAAATAAATTTATTCAAAGAACAACAAATCACTCACACCCTTTTGAATTGATTGGAGTGTCTAGGAACTTTCAAGCTGTAATCCATGACTTCCTGATTAACTGGGGGACAAATATGAGGTGACGCAAAGGCCAAATTCTCTTACGCTGTGTCCAAAATCACTCACTACTCACGATAGTGGACTCTATAGTGAGTTCGGCATTTTGTAACGCTGTCCGAATGTATAGTGAGAATTATTACACCCTATATAGTGGACTCGTAGTATCCCACAATGCACCGTGAAAAGTAGCGAACCTTTAGATGGTCACTAACCAAGCAATATATCCCATCATGCATTGCAGTCGTGCTGAAAGAAAAGCTGTTTCATAAGGAGCGTGAAGTACTTTAGATGGAGTACAGCAGTAGTTTGTTTTTCCTTCTGACGGCGGCCACGAGACAAATTTATAAGTTGTGGCACGAAAATGGCAATAATACTGTAGTGTGTTGGGGTGGACGGATGGATGGAGGAAGAAACGCATGACAAACGGACATTCAAGTACAATTAAAAATAGTAAGAGAATAGAAAATGAGCTAAAACAGAATAAGAGATAAAATGCAAGAATAAAAGTTAGAGTGCAGAGCGAGGAATTAATCAAAAGCCTCAGATTTGATTTAATAAAAGGCAGCGGCGAAGAAGAGAGAAATTATTCAGCCTTGATTTAAAAGAACTGAAAGATGCAGCAGACACAAAGTACTTTGTATTTATAAGAACATGGCTGAACAAAGAGGTTTGGAGACTTTAAAGTGTGAAACGTGCAACCACTGTGAGGGTATCATTCAGGGCACAATGTGTAGTGACTTAAGTACATGAAGAGAATTCAAAATCAATGGGTTTATCATTTTTTATGAACTGTAAGTTTGTCGTGTATCGCCTACTGTGTCCTTGTGGGTGCTTCGATGTGGGTTGGATGAAAAGAAAGTGAAAAGAGACTTTTGCTGAACATAAAGATGTAAATTATTTTTGTGTACCCTGGCCAAGCACAACAAAAAGGTTCACCAAAGCGACCCTTTGTACGTAAAAGATTCAGGGCATTGAAATGATTTAAAAAAAAAAAAAGAGGTCTGTGTCAGGATGATAAACTGAAGTCGTTACTTCAACATGAAACATTTTGAATCTGGAAATTGAAAGTCACGGAACATCCACGTCTTAATAAAGAAATAGATTATAAACTCTTTTTTTTGTGATAGTTGTGTGGGACATTTTATTAGGAACACCCCTACATCCACCTGCTGTTTGATGCAGTTCTGTAATCAGCCGATCCCTCGACAGCAGTATGATGCATCAAATCACACAGATACAAATCAAGAGCTTCAGTTAATTAATGTTCAAACATCAGAATGGAAAACATTGTGATCTCACAGTGAAGTATGACTTTCTTTCTTTCACTGTGGTATGGGTGTTGGTTTGAGCCAGATGGTGGTTGGTGGTTTGAGTATTTCCGAAACTGCTGAGCTCCTCACGGGTGCAGATAGAGGGGGGATGGGGGGGGATTCGCCCCACCCAGATTTAAATTCACCTCGTTCAGTCCCCCCCACTTATAGGGAGGAAAAAACGTCTATGCTGTCTTTCTTTGCATAAGGCAAACCTCACGGAAAAATCAAAAGACTAATTACCATTTGGTTTATTGAGGTGCACAGCAGTACATACATAGTTGCAACTGCGCAGACTGCACAGGTTGTGAGCTCGAGCTTGGTTGCTATGGTTACCCGCAACAAGTTTGACAGGCATATCGGGGACAGCTCCTCCTAGTTCAGGACCCCAACACGGCATGATGAAGGGTGCCAAAAGACAGAAAACGATTGCATTGTTTTTTCAAAACAAAAAACGACTGTAAGTAAACTGTGCCTTACTTTATCATATCACCTTGCAATTTTTTGATAGTCTGTTCAAAGTAATGTCGTAGTGAAAGTAAAATCGTACGGAGTAGGGATGCCTTTCTGGTGGCAGCCTGTAGATACAGTGCTCAGAAGGCAGTTTTAATGTTTAATCTGGCGTTCCCTGCCATAATTTCAGCGAGCATATTGTTTCATAAGGAAACTTTGCGAAGAGTTGTTGACTGACTGCCGCTCACGCAACACACAGGCATAGTTAGAAAGTCAGGATGCACTGGTTTACACTTTACACACACACACGTAGCCCAGCCTCTCGCTATGTTTAACAGTTGGAACTTAGCGGTTTTAAAACTAGTTTTGCAATTTCTGTGCGTGATGATAATGTGTAAACTTTGGATTTCCATAGGCTATGTTAAAATGTTATCATTGTCCTGGCCTGCAGGTAGTTCCTGGTGATGGCAGTGAGGGAGGTGAAATAACATGTATACACACTACCGTTCAAAAGTTTGGGGTCACCCAGACAATTTTGTGTTTTCCATGAAAAGTCACACTTTTATTTCCCACCATAAGTTGTAAAATGAATAGAAAATATAGTCGAGACATTTTTCTGGCCATTTTGAGCATTTAATCGACCCCACAAATGTGATGCTCCAGAAACTCAATCTGCTCAAAGGAAGGTCAGTTTTATAGCTTCTCTAAAGAGCTCAACTGTTTTCAGCTGTGCTAACATGATTGTACAAGGGTTTTCTAATCATCCATTAGCCTTCTGAGGCAATGAGCAAACACATTGTACCATTAGAACACTGGAGTGAGAGTTGCTGGAAATGGGCCTCTATACACCTATGGAGATATTGCACCAAAAACCAGACATTTGCAGCTAGAATAGTCTCATCTCATTATCTCTAGCCGCTTTATCCTTCTACAGGGTCGCAGGCAAGCTGGAGCCTATCCCAGCTGACTACGGGCGAAAGGCGGGGTACACCCTGGACAAGTCGCCAGGTCATCACAGGGCTGACACATAGACACAGACAACATTCACACTCACATTCACACCTACGCTCAATTTAGAGTCACCAGTTAACCTAACCTGCATGTCTTTGGACTGTGGGGGAAACCGGAGCACCCGGAGGAAACCCACGCGGACATGGGGAGAACATGCAAACTCCACACAGAAAGGCCCTCGCCGGCCCCGGGGCTCGAACCCAGGACCTTCTTGCTGTGAGGCGACAGCGCTAACCACTACACCACCGTGCCGCCCGCTAGAATAGTCATTTACCACATTAGCAATGTATAGAGTGTATTTCTGATTAGTTTAAAGTGATCTTCATTGAAAAGAACAGTTTTCAACAAACTTTCAAAAATAAGGACATTTCAAAGTGACCCCAAACTTTTGAACGGTAGTGTGTATATATATATATATATATATATATATATATATATATATATATATATATATATACACAAAATGGAATCATTTGCTGACAGCTCAGTCCCCCCCAGTTCAAAAATCCTATCTGCGCCCCTGGAGCTCCTGGGGTTTTCACACACAACAGTGTATGGTGTGGAAAAAAAAAAAAAAAACATCGAGTGAGCAACAGTTCTGTGGGTGGAAAAAACAAAACAAAAGCAAAAGCCTTGTTGATAAGAGAGGGTCAGAGGAAAATGGCCAGATTGGTTCAAGCTTTTTTTTTGCCAGGAAGGATATAGTAACTCATAACAACTCTTTAGAACCATGGTGAGCAGAAAAGCATCTCAGCATGCAACAGCAGACAGAAGACCACACTGGGTTCCACTCCTGCAGCCAAGAACAGGGATCTTAGAATCAAGAACAAGTTCCTATTAAAGTGGCCGGTGAGTGGATGTTTCTGGATGTGTGTAAACCAATGTCAAGCACTGTTCTTCAACACGTTTGATACGTGGTGTGTTTATGATTTGGAGGCGATGTACTTCTATATCTCTTCCTATAGACCCCTTCGCATGTTTGTAAACAAACCGACCGTTGCCAGGATGCGCGCGCAGCCTGGACTCAGAAACAATGGCGCTGCCCATAGACCGGCATTATGAGCTGTCAGATTATGCCAAACAATTGTCATTACAAGATCGAGAATGCTACATAAATAAGTTAACTCTAACAAGTGGACATCGCCTACCGGATCCACATTTAATTAAAGAGTGGACGGACGATTTTGTTTGTTTGTTTGTTTGTTTGTTTAGTAAACCAATGTATATACATAATATAATAAATACAATATGGAAAATATACACTAGTTGTACATGGATAACGCAAGAAAGTTTAAAACTTATTTCCATTGCGGTCCATATGAGTGATGACATGATGGCGGGTGAATACTAATTATACATTAATCACATATAATTATCACATATACATATTAAGTTAATTAATACTGAGTATGTATGAAAATTTAATAAAAAAAATAAAATAAAAAATAATAATAATAATTATAATAAAACAAGAATCTTAATACATAGTAATTATTTTACAGGTTAAACACCATAAAGTCGCAATCGTAGGTATGAAAAAAAAATTTTAAATACTATGTATAGAGGAAAGGATTTGATCCTTGATTGTGTAGACAAGTGACTAGATGCTTTTTTACTTCCTTTTTAAAACTAAATTTGTTGGAATGAGACTTAATATGGGCGGGGAGGTTATTCCATAAAACAGAACCAGTGAATTGAAAAGATGACTGTCCAAAAGATCTAACTCTGGGGACAAGAAGGGAAAAGGGGCCCGAACGGGTGTTGTGGCGGAAACTGTTAAGTGTAAAAGATTGTTTGAGATATTGTGGAGCGTTGCCATGAATAATGTTATACATATGGTGGAGTTTAAGTTGTTGAACACGGACATCCACTGGTAACATATTGACCTGTCTTAACTCAGTTGCCCCGATGTGTGTACGAGGGGTAAGGTTGAGAATATATCGAACTATTTTGTTCTGAGTGGTTTGCAGACGGGTTTGTAGCTTCTTGGTTAGGCCAGAATACCAGGAAGCGCTGGCATAGTCAAAATGACATTGAATGAGTGCTGAGGTAAGGAGTTTTTTGGTTTTGATGTCCAGATGTCTGGTCTGACGATACAAGAACTTTAGTTTTGCATTACTTTTTTTGATGACACCCTCAGCTATGTTAGTATGTTTTCCTCTGATACCTGAAGGCAGTCATATTATTTACAAAAAATGTCAAACTCAAAAAAAAAAAAACCTATTTACAAAAGTAGCCTGCCATCAACATTCTGGTTACAGCGAGACTACAACTTGATTAACAATGGGACATTCATATTCATTTTGTTTTAATCAAATTATGCCAGTGATGTGATGGCAATGTGGCTTTAGCTACAACAGCAAATACCAACACTAAACAGCAATTTGCAGGAGGTGATGGCATGAAAGGAATGATAGTGTAAAGAGTGCAGCTAAGAGAAATCAGCGCTGCGTAAAAAGCGAGAGGCAGAGAGCAGAAATGAAACTGAACGGGGCGGGAGCTAGGTTAGAGCAGTCAACGTAAGTTGGCATTTAGAGTGAGGGCACACAATTTTACCTTTCCATCCTTGCTTTAAAATTGTGATTTTCGGCATACACAAATAATGATGGTACAAAATCTGGACTGCTTGAGTCAAGCGAGAGCTCTCCTACAAACAAAACTGCATGCAAAGCTAAGTTAACATGCTAACAATATTCATTACATTGTGTAACTATGACCCAGCTAATCAGACAAACGTTACCAAAGTATTTTGCTACATCAATAAACAAAGACTAGAAAGAATAAAAAAGAAAGATTTAATAAATAGCCTGATCTTACCTGTGATGAAGTGGGCGCTGCAAACCCGCGCATTTTTGATGGTGCTTTCATCCCAGTCTACACGTTTGATGGCTTGTAGCCATAGACGTCGGCGATTTTTTTGGAATGGGTGAGATCCTGCTGGAATTCTGAACATTTTAACCCCATCACTGCTACGATTCTGACACCTGACAACACAACAACTAGGCATTTCTTCCAAATATTTCTTCTCGTCTCTACCGTCGCTGAGTCTTTTTTGGGTCCAGGCTGCGCGCGCAATTTCCTCTTACGTATGAATGACGTTTACTGCGAAGGGGTCTATACACAATCAGTTGGTTTGAATTTCTAGCCAGTGGAACTCTTTTTGGATTTGGGGTTTATTATTGTTGGTCTGGTTTCTGTCTGATTGATTATAGGCACATGTGCTCTTGCCTGACTAATGAACTTTCTCAGAAGACATGAGCCACTATACATGGGATTTTTTTCCCTGCTAGTACATAGCTAGTCAATATAATAAAGACATTTTAACCCATTTAAACCACTCAGAGAATTTTTGCTCCTTTTTTTCACTGAATTTTTTCCCTTGACACCAATGAACACCTGACTCTAACAACATATGGAATAAAGTTTTAAAAAAAAAATAGAGTACGCCTACAGCTATCTTTTTATAGCTGTGTTTATACGGTGCTGTGCCACTGTAAGTCACAAGAACAGCTGAAATGCAACTTGGCCTTAATCCTACATATCGCTCGAACTGTACTGAAGTGATGAACACGTTTATTTAGCAATCATGGAAGGAGTTTCAAGTGTCAGACTTTGTAACAGTTAGCAGTAAATCTATAATTTAAAATTTTCCAATTATTGGAAAGTTTTCAGGACAGAGGGCGTTGCCTTTGAGGTTTCTCGATAACACGACCAGTTGTACTTTTTGTCCTTTTCGAGAGAAAGAAGATGTGAAGGAACAACTGTTTATCACTGCTATAACATGAACTAACATGTGCCAAGTTTCCCAAAAGCATCGTAACACAAAGATCATTGTTAAATGGTAGAGCGAGCAGCACAATGAACACACTCTCTCCTAGTTAAGATGCTCTTAATGTGAAGAGGCTTTTGGGAAACCCAGCCCTGTTTTGTGGACATTCCATGAAATGAAATGGACTAAAAGTATGATGCGTGATTCTTTAATCAATATAAAATTGTAATCTTTGCAAATTACTGTGATATAAATAAATAAAGGGGCGGCATGGTGGTGTAGTGGTTAGCACTGTCGCCTCACAGCAAGAAGGTCCGGGTTCGAGCCCCGTGGCCGGCGAGGGCCTTTCTGTGCGGAGTTTGGATGTTCTCCCCGTGTCTGCGTGGGTTTCCTCCGGGTGCTCCGGTTTCCCCCACAGTCCAAAGACATGCAGGTTAGGTTAACTGGTGACTCTAAATTGAGCGTAGGTGTGAATGTGAGTGTGAATGGTTGTCTGTGTCTATGTGTCAGCCCTGTGATGACCTGGCGACTTGTCCAGGGTGTACCCCGCCTTTCTCCCGTAGTCAGCTGGGATAGGCTCCAGCTCGCCTGCAGAACAGGATAAAGCGGCTACAGATAATGAGATGAGATGAGAGATGCAATAATAATAATTCTTGAAAACATTTTTAAAAAGGTATATTCTTCCCATCAAATATTTTATTCCATATTTTGTTCCTTTTTTTCCATTTTTTGGGGTTTTGTTTTCGAGTAGAATTTTTATTTCGTCCTCGGTTGTTTCAGCAACGCACGCCGCCATTTTGTTTTTCTCTACTCACGGTATATGAGCTGATATCCTAGTAGTAGAGTAGCCAATCAGAGCGCAATGGCTCATATCCAGTGAGTGTGGACAGAATAAAATCTGATGTACCGTTTGTGAACAAAGTGGTACCTGTATAGAACCGTTTTTCTGACATGCTTGCTTGCTCATTCATTCATTCATTCATTCAATCACCAAAAGGTTAAAGAGAGGGGGAAAAATAACGTATTAATTATTAGGAGAATCCTGCACATCAGTTTTGTCCAACAGACTTGGCATGCTAAACCACTACTGGTCATGTGACACGTGAAAAACGTGACTCATCCTTAATCAGGGAGTAAAACAGATGGTGGTAGAGATATACGTATGTAATACAAGACAAAGTAATCCAAATTAGAGATTAGAGTTCCATGCTATATTGCTGACCCTAATCCGGGGTCAGACAAGATGTAAACACTCACAGAAACAAGCTACAAATATATGGACGATTCTCATAATCAAAATCCCTAACTGTACTGTGATCCTTCTCTGTTACAGCAAAGGCCACGTCTGGGATCACAGCAAAAGCTCAAATTGAATGGCTCAGCTGTGAGGTCCGTTGTCTATACCGTATCTCTGTAAATCAGCTCTATAAATGTCACCAGTGAAATAAAAGCCACATTTCAAGGAAGAAACAAATTTTGTGGAGAAAAAGGTTTTCTGAGAACAGCAGCGTAATCAAGATGGAAAGTGAAAAGGAAGCAATGCTCGTGGGAGAGCAGTACCACAGCCTGCACCTCCCTACTGAGGGGCTCTGAACGGCTCTAGCAATGACGACTTCACATCTGAGGAAAGAGGGAGCAAGAACAAGAGAGGTTGGAGGAAAAGGTCACTCCTGGTGGTAGTGCCTGTCATGCAGCGACACGGTGCTGAGGAGTGATGTGGTATTAAGAGCTGACAGAACCACAGAAAGGCACTGGAACAGAAGAAATGTCAGGGCGAGAGTACAAAAACAAACATGCGTGCGTAAATGCAAGCATGACAGAGAAGATTTAAGAAAAGAAAACTCAGTTTGACGTTTCTGTCCAAACAGAAAACGTCACGCAAAAAAACAAAAGGATATTAGTATTCATTCAGTCACACTAATCTTATAAAGATTATCAGATTACAATTAACTCAACGCAAATATGTTTGTCAGTTTATAACCTAAAGCACAGTAACATGTATCTGTTTGTACAAATATCATTTCCTTCTTCTTCTTCTTCTTAGTGTTCTGCCTTTGGGCAGGTCCTCCTACAGGTCTGACATTCTCCATCATTCTCCATCCTCCACCATTCTTTTTCATTCTCCATACAGTCTTCCTCCTCTCAAGTTGCCCGTAAGTGTAGCTCTTCTTACTCTTCCCCTTTTCCCTTCTAGCTTCCCTTCTGTTACTCTCCGATAGAAACTATTCCCTCCTAACCACTCCTTTCTCTTATCTTTTAGTGTTTTCAGCAATTCTCTTTCAACTCCAAGTTCTTGTACTATGCTCTCATTTTTTCTTTTTTCCATTTCCCTTAACATTCTCCTCCATAACCACATTCCTTAGTGTCCATGTCTCTGATCCGTACATCACTTTAAGTAACATTTATTCATTTGTTCGTTCATTGCTTTGATTATTAATGATGCAGTGTTCGAAATACCCGTCTGCAGTCTGCATTTTGCAGAATGATTTTCAAGATTGCAGAAGAAAAATTAAACAACCTGCAATTTTGCAGAATGAAAAAATCAGGCTCGGGATACTAGACCGGGAGCCCAGGGGGGTCAGCCTAGCTGGGAAGGTTACCAATTTTTATGGGTAGTATGATGTCTGGCATGGTCCCCAGATAGAGGAACTGCACGTCTGCCGGGTTCCCCCTGGTGGGTGTGGCAATGAGGGGGGGTGAAATGGGCACCCCAAAAATGGGCTAGGTCAGCTGGTGGGGTTACCGGTTGGAACCTGTTGCAAATTGTTTGTCATGGTCCCCTGATTGAGGAATGGCCGCTGCCAGACATTTTTGTTGGTGGGCAGGGCTCGGCAGACATCAATTACAGGGGGTTAAAAAATGGGCTAGGTTAGCTGGTGAGGTTACCAATTGAAACCTGTTGTAAATTGTTCATCATGGTCCCCTGATTGAGGAATGACCACTGCCAGACGTTTTCAGTGGTGGGGTACCCCCGCCAGACGCCCCCTTATGATGACACCCCCAAAAATGGGCTAGGTGGGGTTACCAATTCAAACCTGTTGTAAATTGTTCATCATGGTCCCCTGATTGAGGAATGGCCACTACCAGACATTTTTGTTGGTGGGCGGGGCTCGGCAGACATCAATTACAGGGGGTTAAAAATGGGCTAGGTTAGCTGGTGAGGTTACCAATGAGACCTGTTGTAAATTGATGTCATGGTTCCCTGATTGAGGAATGGCCACTGCCAGACGTTTTCATTAGTGGGGTACCCCTGCTAGACGTGCACTAGTGACCACTAGCAAGTTACAGCTCTCAAAGTACACCTTGACAAATTAACAAATTGACTCAATGAAATGTTATTTTGCTGTTTAATTTATTGATCCTGTCCATTAACCATAACAATGAAAACTAACATATAACAATACAACATATAACATTACAATATATAACAATATTCAAGTACCTCTAAACCAAGGTGTGTATGACACAAAAGTGAGACATACTGTAGTGTTAGTCCTCCTGGTCTGAGTTATCAGACTCCTCACTCCAAGGCTCATCTGAGGACTCCACCTCAGTGTTGTCCTCCTGACTGTGTGACTTGGTATCCAGATGACACTCTGTGAATACAGTGGTGCTTGAAAGTTTGTGAACCCTTTAGAATTTTCTATATTTCTGCATAAATATGACCTAAAACATGATCAGATTTTCACACAAGTCCAAAAAGTAGATAAAGAGAACCCAGTTAAACAAATGAGACAAAAATATCATACTTGGTCATTTATTTATTGAGGAAAATGATCCAATATTACATATCTGTGAGTGGCAAAAGTATGTGAACCTCTAGGATTACCAGTTAATTTGAAGGTGAAATTAGACTCAGGTGCTTTCAATCAATGGGATGACAATCAGGTGTGAGTGGGCACCCTGTTTTATTTAAAGAACAGGGATCTATCAAAGCCTGATCTTTACAACACATGTTTGTGGAAGTGTATCATGGCACGAACAAAAGAGATTTCTGAGGACCTCAGAAAAAGTGTTGTTGATGCTCATCAGGCTGGAAAAGGTTACAAAACCATCTCTAAAGAGTTTGGACTCCACCAATCCACAGTCAGACAGATTGTGTACAAATGGAAGAAATTCAAGACCATTGTTACCCTCCCCAGGAGTGGTCGACCAACAAATGGCCCTTTTCCACTACCCTTTTTCAGCTCACTTCAGCTCGCTTCAGCTCACTTCAGCCCGGCACGGCTCGCGTTTCGACTACCAAAAACCAGCACGACTCAGCTCGCTTCAGCCCTGCTTAGCCCCTAAAACTCGCACCGTTTTGGAGTGGGGCTGAAGCGAGCCAAACCGTGCCGACTGAGGTTGGGGGCGTGAGCAGACACTCCCCTGTGCACTGATTGGTGAGGAGGAGTGTCCTCACATGCCCACACACGCCCCGCGAGCGCGCTGGGATCTGTAAACACCACAAACCCGGAAGAAGAATAATTACGAATTACGAGAATTTCTGAAGCCTTATGCGCCTCGCCTCATCTATACGCTCTTGCCAGTATCTGTCCGCGTTGTCGGTGACAACAAGCCACAGCACCAAGACCAGCAACACTAACGACTCCATGTCCTCCATGTTTATTGTTTACTATTCGGGTCGTGAGACTACCGCTTAAAAGCTCACTGAATCAGTGACATACAGAGCATCGTGGACGAGTTCGCGGAGCGCAAGGCTCGTCGTATGCCCTTCAAATAATGCGCGCAGTAGGCTATTGATGTTTTATTATGAGCCATGTACAGTATGTCGCCGAATGTTTTTTTTGTTTCTGAGTTACATGTTCGTTTGAAGGACTTAATGTACAAAATAACATAGTTGCACCCCGTAGTGTTGAAATTGGTAAACACAGTGCATTCAGTGAGGTTTGCACCGCCCTCCTTTTATTTCTGACTCTTCCTGTCACCTTTGCAACCTCTGAGCGCTCATTCGTATGCCCTTCAAATAATGTGCGCAGTATAGGCTATTGATGTTTTATTATGAGCCATGTACAGTATCCTAATGTTTTTTGTTTCTGAGTTACATGTTCGTTTGAAGGACTTGATGTACTAAATAACATAGTTGCACCCGGTAGTGTTGAAATTGGTAAACACCGCAGTTGCGGACATTTTGTAGCCTAAAATGATGTTATGATAAGCTTTAATAAAATGCCCGGTCATTTGCCCCGCCCCCGGCCTGGCTCTGACTTGTTCCGCCACTGTCACTGATGTCACTGTTTGCGCTGCTTAACGACATCACCTGACGTCCACCCACTTTCGCTAACTCCACCCAATGTGTCCACCCACTTCCAGCCAGCACGGTTCAGCGCGGTTGTAGTCGAAATGCAACTCCAACAGCCCCGCTCAGCCCGACTCAGCTCGACTCGGCACGGCACGGCTCAGCCGCGTTTGTAGTGGAAAAGCGGCAAAAGATCACTCCAAGAGCAAGGCGTGTAATAGTCGGCGAGGTCACAAAGGACCCCAGGGTAACTTCTAAGCAACTGAAGACCTCTCTCACATTGGATAATGTTAATGTTCATGAGTCCACCATCAGGAGAACACTGAACAATAATGGTGTGCATGGCAGGGTTGCAAGGAGAAAGCCACTGCTCTCCAAAAAGAACATTGCTGCTCGTCTGCAGTTTGCTAAAGATCATGTGGACAAGCCAGAAGGCTATTAGAAAAATGTTTTGTGGATGGATGAGGCCAAAATAGAACTTTATGTTGTAAATGAGAAGCGTTATGTTTGGAGAAAGGAAAACACTGCATTCCAGCATAAGAACCTTATCCCATCTGTGAAACATGGTGGTGGTAGTATCATGGTTTGGGCCTGTTTTGCTGCATCTGGGCCAGGATGGCTTGCTATCATTGATGGAACAATGGAATCTAAATTATACCAGCGAATTCTAAAGGAAAATGTCAGGACATCTGTCCATGAACTGAATCTCAAGAGAAGGTGGGTCATGCAGCAAGACAACGACCCTAAGCACACAAGTCGTTCTACCAAAGAATGGTTCAAGAAGAATAAAACTAATGTTTTGGAATGTCCAAGTTAAAGTCCTGACCTTAATCCAATCAAAATGTTGTGGAAGGACCTGAAGCGAGCAGTTCATGTGAGGAAACCCACCAACATCCCAGAGTTGAAGCTGTTCTGTATGGAGGAATAAGCTAAAATTCCTCCAAGCCGGTGTGCAGGACTGATCAACAGTTACTGGAAATGTTTAGCTGCAGTTATTGCTGCACAAGGGGGTCACACCCGATACTGAAAGCAAAGGTTCACATACTTTTGCCACTCACAGATATGTAATATTGGATCATTTTCCTCAATAAATAAATGACCAAGTATAATATTTTTGTCTCATTTTTTAAACTGGGTTCTCTTTATCTACTTTTAGGACTTGTGTGAAAATCTGATGATGTTTTAGGTCATATTGATGCAGAAATATAGAAAATTCTAAAGGGTTCACAAACTTTCAAGCACCACTGTAAGTGCTGTGGAATAGATGGACCATTGAACCAGTTTGGCTGCAACAGTTTATCTTTCACACACCACCCATATTTGGTAACTGACAAGCCATCTGTCTGACATGGTGATGTTGCCAGTGTCCAGACCATACTAATATAACGTGCTCTAAGCACATGCATCTCTAGAGCTGGCTTTGACGGTGGTAGCAAGGCACAATCAACTTTCTTCACATTGGCCAGTGGAGTCTCCTGCAAAAATAAGAGGCATAGGTCAACATAGGCATAGGTGTGTGTGTATGTGCATGTGTAAGTGCGTGTGCTTGTGGGAACTAGCAGCCAAAGGCCTCTGAGAAAAGATGTGTTTTGAGATGCTTTTTGAACATGGCCAGTGAAGGGGCACTTTAAATATGGTGGGTAGTTTATTCTATTGGGTGGGAGCAGCTACATGGAAGGCTCTGTCACTGGTGGTCCTGAGTCTGCTGCGAGGGATGGCCAGCTGGCCCTTGGAAGAGGACCGCAGGAATCTTGAGGGGGTATAGGGTTGGAGGAGGTTGGTGAGGTAGTGGGGCACCAGATCATGGAGGGACTTGTAAGTGAAGAGGAGGACTTAAGTAGTTGATGTGAGATTACATGGGGAGCCAGTGAAGCTGTTTGAGTATGGGGGTGTGCTGCCAGGGCCTAGTGCCTGTGAGGACCCTGTATGACATTGATACTGATAAAACTGGACTTACCTTACTGATGTTGCCACTCATCTCCATCAGCTTCAGGTAGCGCGCCTCATTTGTGTCTCCTGTTTTTCTCTGTCCATATATGCGACAGACAAATTCAGAGGCTGTTTCAAGATCCACATGGCTACTTCTGTCCCCCAGGCTGATAAAGAACTTCACAAATAAGTCGGTGTTATCTTTTTCGATGATGGTCAGTGGCTTAAGTTTACCTTTTCTGAAACAGATGATGACAATAATTATTCCCCCAGTCACAGCCCTGACATTATATATATATATACAGTGGGGCAAAAAAGTATTTAGTCAGTCACCAATTGTGCAAGTTCTCCCACTTAAAAAGATGAGAGAGGCCTGTAATTTTCATCATAGGTATACTTCAACGATGAGAGACAAAATGAGAAAAAAAAATCCAGAAAATCACATTGTCTGATTTTTAAAGAATTTATTTGCAAATTATGGTGGAAAATAAGTATTTGGTCAATAACAAAAGTTCATCTCAATACTTTGTTATATACCCTTTGTTGGCAATAACAGAGGTCAGACGTTTTCTGTAAGTCTTCACAAGGTTTTCACACACTGTTGCTGGTATTTTGGCCCATTCCTCCATGCAGATCTCCTCTAGAGCAGTGATGTTTTGGAGCTGTCGCTGGGCAACACGGACTTTCAACTCCCTCCAAAGATTTTCTATGGGGTTGAGATCTGGAGACTGGCTAGGCCACTCCAGGACCTTGAAATGCTTCTTACGAAGCCACTCCTTCATTGCCCGGGCGGAGTGTTGGGGATCATTGTCATGCTGAAAGACCCAGCCATGTTTCATCTTCAGTGCCCTTGCTGATGGAAGGAGGTTTTCACTCAAAATCTCACGATACATGGCCCCATTCATTCTTTCCTTTACACGGATCAGTCGTCCTGGTCCCTTTGCAGAAAAACAGCCCCAAAGCATGATGTTTCCACCCCCATGCTTCACAGTAGGTATGGTGTTCTTTAGATGCAACTCAGCATTCTTTCTCCTCCAAACACGACAAGTTGAGTTTTTACCAAAAAGTTACATTTTGGTTTCATCTGACCATATGACATTCTCCCAATCCTCTTCTGGATCATCCAAATGCTCTCTAGCAAACTTCAGACGGGCCTGGACATGTACTGGCTTAAGCAGGGGGACATGTCTGTCACTGCAGGATTTGAGTCCCTGGCGGCGTAGTGTGTTACTGATGGTAGCCTTTGTTACTTTGGTCCAGCTCTCTGCAGGTCATTCACTAGGTCCCCCCATGTGGTTCTGGGATTTTTGCTCACCGTTCTTGTGATCATTTTGACCCCACGGGGTGAGATCTTGCGTGGAGCCCCAGATCGAGGGACATTATCAGTGGTCTTGTATGTCTTCCATTTTCTAATAATTGTTCCCACAGTTGATTTCTTCACACCAAGCTGCTTACCTATTGCAGATTCAGTCTTCCCAGCCTGGTGCAGGTCTACAATTTTGTTTCTGGTGTCCTTTGACAGCTCTTTGGTCTTGGCCATAGTGGAGTTTGGAGTGTGACTGTTTGAGGTTGTGGACAGGTGTCTTTTATACTGATAATGAGTTCAAACAGGTGCCATTAATACAGGTAACGAGTGGAGGACAGAGGAGCCTCTTAAAGAAGAAGTTATAGGTCTGTGAGAGCAAGAAATCTTGCTTGTTTGTAGGGGACCAAATACTTATTTTACCGAGGAATTTACCAATTAATTCATTAAAAATCCTACAATGTGATTTCCTGGATTCTTTCCCCCCATTCTGTCTCTCATAGTTGAAGTGTACCTATAATGAAAATTACAGGCCTCTCTCACCTTTTTAAGTGGGAGAACTTGCACAATTGGTGGCTGACTAAATACTTTTTTGCCCCACTGTATATATATATATATATATATATATATATATATATATATATATATATATATATATATATGCTATTTATAAATGAACACAGCCCACTTGTTTGTAAACCTACCTGAAAAAGGCTGAGGTGAAGTCACATCCAGTGAATGCATGATATCCTGGCGTTGCTCTTGATAATCCTGGCTTGAGGTCTTCAAGATTGTTGACAATATCAGTGACATTGATGTACCTCCTCTTGTTGCCTGATCCACAGTCTATGATGACTGTTCTGGTGGCTCGTTTCTCTGCTTGTTGATTGCCAAGTGCGCCAATCAGTATGACCAACACATCTGTGTCGGAAGCCCTTACCACCACATCTCCTGTCGTGTTTGCAACATGGAAGGCAATCAGTGTGTCGGCTTCTTCATGGTTACCTTGGAGGTAAGTTGGTTCTTCCACAGTGATGCACTGGCATTCATGGTCTGGTACATACTGGTAGCATTTGCCTCCATATGACACAAAGAGTGTTTTCCCAGCAAGTAATTTGAGGTAGTGGTCATTTTTCCACTCACGCAAAAGGAACATGGACAGCTCTTTTTTGAAATTCACGTTGTTCAATAACTTTTGAACAGGTGCTTGGATTTGAACCAAACCTTGTGTTGCTAACATTAAGTACAGGAACTGATTAAATTTTGGAGATCAACACTTTCAAGATGGCCGATTTTTTGTTTGTGGGATGATTTTTGAACATGGATTTGCACTAAATCTTGTGTGTTTACACTCTATAATAGGTACATGAACTGATTACATTTTGTATGCCTCAAATCTTGAAGATGGCAGTCGCTTGGTGTGCTAATCCGAGGTTTGGGGCGTTTCGGGGATATACCTGTGGCAGTTGGAGGTGACTGCATAGGCCTAGTTTAGCAAATGATTTTTAGTAGGGTGTCCTCACAAGGGGGTGTCTGGTGGGGGTACCCCACCACTGAAAATGTCTGGCAGTGGCCATTCCTCAATCAAGGGACTATGATGAACAATTTACAACAGGTTTCAATCAGTAACCCCACCAGCTGATCTAGCCCATTTTTGGGGGTGTCGTCATAACGGGGCGTCTGGGGGGGTACCCCACCACTGAAAATGTCTGGTAGTGGTCATTTCTCTATCAGGGGACCATGATGAACAATTTACAACAGGTTTGAATCGGTAACTCCACCAGCTGACCTAGCCCATTTTTGGGGGTGTCGTCATAATCGGGCGTCTGGTGGGGGTACCCCACCACTGAAAACGTCTGGCAGTGGTCATTCCTCAATCAGGGGACCATGATGAACAATTTACAACAGGTTTCAGTTGGTAACCTCACCAGCTAACCTAACCCATTTTTTAACCCCCTGTAATTGATGTCTGCCGAGCCCCGCCCACCAACAAAAATGTCTGGCAGCGGCCATTTCTCAATCAGGGGACCATGACAATTTGCAACAGGTTCCAACCAGTAACCCCACCAGCTGACCTAGCCCATTTTTGGGGTGCCCATTTCACCCCCCTCATTGCCACACCCACCAGGGGGAACCCAGCAGACGTGCAGTTCCTCTATCTGGGGACCATGCCAGACATCATACTACCCATAAAAATTGGTAACCTTCCCAGCTAGGCTGACCCCCCCTGGGCTCCCGGTCTATACAGTGGTTCTCAATTTAGCAAACTAGTGGCGCTGTAAATAAACTGAAACCTGCGCCGCGTGAACCTGACGGCGTTTTCCAGGTCAAAGTTGAGCAATATTACGTAATGGCAATGACAACCAAATAAGGGCAGTTGCCATTTTCCGATATAAGATTTCGTCACTTTTAATACCCGCCGGGAGGACCCGACAACTACCTCGGCAGTTTCCGCCATGCATCTCCCAGAATTCAATGCAGCACAACAAACATGGCTCCCAAGAAGAGGATTGTTTCTTCGGGGCAAGAGTCTGACAAAAACGCCAAGAAAACAAGGACGATTTTGTCGTATCTCGGCAAAACCGGCAGCCAGCGTGACTCCAACAACAACAGCGACAGATCGCGCGTCCGCGAGGGGGACAAAAATGAAGACGGGATCTGGTTCAGAAAGCGAAGACTCTGACTAGTTCTTATCTTGCATACATATATATTGTATTGTTGAATCATGCAAAATTATACTGATATTATATCCCTTTTGAAGACAGCAACAGTATTTTACCTTTATTCATAGATACTTTTGAATATTTTGTTTTCTCATACCAAGCTACACTAATACATGTTTTGTGTACAGGTTCTTTTTTTTTTTTATTAGTGCTGTGTTGCCTGTGGTGCAGACGAGCACAAAGTAAAACAGTTGCCCTGTAAGACAAAGCTCATCGGTTCAGTTCTGTAGCTCTCAGTTCTGCCATGATTAGTTTGTAGCCAGTTCTCTGTTGTTAGTTTAGAGCAGTGAAGCCCCTGCAGTCGTTCTCCATTCAGTTCATGACCTTGCACTTTAGAAGCCAGGCAAACACAATGAACCCAAATGTCTTTCCATTTGCCAGTTGGGTTTTATTCCTTAATGCCATCAATTCTTTGCATCATCGTAAGATGTAACAGAGTGTAGAATTGAAACCTTGCTTTCAATTTAAAACTACAGGTTGCAGATGCAAACACTGTGAATGAAGTACATTTTGGGTAACAATCTATTGTTCAAGCTAGAAACTTAATCTGGACAAAATGTAACATGACGTGTAACATGAAAATGAATGTTTTGTTTCTTGAATAACAGTTGTGTTCTATTTTTTATTGTGGTGATGCCTTTATTAGTATGTTGTGTGGAAGGATAATGTGTGGGTGTGATAACTAGTACATTTATGAATTAGTTGGTATACTTCAAGTTGTAGTAGCCCGTAGTGTCAGGGCGAGGGGGATGAAAGACCTGTGGAGGGATCATGGAATGATAACTTTGCTGCAGAGAAGGATCTGTGAAGACTGAAATTAAAAACAGAGTGAGAGAATAAAGAATTACAGTAATGCTATGAGTTGTAAAGCTAGATATGATATAAATATAGGCATTATTAGGTTGAGAAGGGGGTGGCACAGTGGTGTAGTGGTTAACGCTGTCGCCTCACAGCAAGAAGGTCCGGGTTCGAGCCCCGTGGCCAGCGAGGGCCTTTCTGTGCGGAGTTTGCATGTTCTCCCCGTGTCCGCGTGGGTTTCCTCCGGGTGCTCCGGTTTCCCCCACAGTCCAAAGACATGCAGGTTAGGTTAACTGGTGACTCTAAATTGAGCGTAGGTGTGAATGTGAGTGTGAATGGTTGTCTGTGTCTATGTGTCAGCCCTGTGATGACCTGGCGACTTGTCCAGGGTGTACCCCGCCTTTCGCCCGTAGTCAGCTGGGATAGGATCCAGCTTGCCTGCGACCCTGTAGAACAGGATAAAGTGGCTAGAGATAACGAGATGAGATGAGGTTGAGAAGGGTGTAGTATGGAGGCTTGTGTATTTGCAGAAAATATTTCAAAATTGCAGAACAAAATTTTGACATTCTGCAATATTGCAGAACACTGGAAAAAAGTATTTTGACCACTGTGATGTAACACTAATGTTACATTTACAGGAAGTCGCTCTGTTCACAATGTAAAGATTAAAAACAAGTACACGTTTGTTGGAATTTTTCTTTAAGAATGAATGAGTCAATCAATCAGGCAGTTTGTTAATTATATGATTGTAACATTGCTGGAATATTTATTAATTCATTCTTTCACTTCCTTCTTTCAAGGATTTTTTTGAATGTGTCAGTTCAACCATATACAGTTGGTACAGTACATAGTTAAAACAGCGTTTCTCCAGGACCATGGGGTCCATTAAACATCACCGCGCTACAATCTACAACACACAAACTGCAAGAGTGCAACACGGCAGACGATAAATGACACAACAGACAGACAATAAACGGACAATAAATGACACAACAACAAAGTGCAGAGTTGAGTGTGCACTTCCTTCCTTTCTTCTTTCCCCTTCCTTCACTTCCTTCCTTTCTTCTTCCCCTTCCTTCACTTCCTTCCGTCCTTCTTTCCCCTTCACTTCCTTCATTCCTTCTTTCCCCTTCCTTCACTTCCTTCTGTCCTTCTTCCCCTTCTTTCACTTCCTTCCCTTCTTTCCCCTTCCTTCACTTCCTTCCTTTCTTCTTTTCACTTCCTTCCTTCTTTCCCCTTCCTTCACTTCCTTCCTTCCTTCTCCTTCATTCACTTCCTTCCCCTTCCTACATTTCATTCCTTCCCTTCTTTTCACTTCCTTTCTTCTTCCCCTTCCTTCCATCCTTCTTTCCCCTTCCTTCACTTCCTTCCCTTCTTTCCCCTTCCTTCACTTCCTTCCTTTCTTCTTTCCCCTTCCTTCACTTCCTTCTTCCCCTTCCTTCACTTCCTTCCATCCTTCTTTCCCCTTCCTTCATTCCTTCTTTCCCCTTCCTTCACTTCCTTCCTTTCTTCCATCCTTCATTCCTTCTTTCCCCTTCCTTCCCTTCTTTCCCCTTCCTTCCCTTCACTTCCTTCCTTTCACTTCCTTCCTTTCTTCTTTCCCCTTCCTTCACTTCCTTCCTTCATTCTTCCCCTTCCTTCACTTCCTTCCTTTCTTCTTTCCCCTTCCTTCACTTCCTTCCCCTTCCTTCATTTTCCTTCCTTCCCTTCTTTTCACTTCCTTCCTTCCTTCCCATTCCTTCACTTCCTTCCTTTCTTCTTTCCCCTTCCTTCACTTCCTTCCTTCTTTCCCCTTCCTTCCTTCATTCGTTCTTTCCCCTTCCTTCACTTCCTTCCTTTCTTCTTTCCCCTTCCTTCACTTCCTTCCATCCTTCCTTCCTTCCCCCTCTTCCTTCACTTCCTTCCTTTCTTCTTTCCCCTTCCTTCACTTCCTTCCTTCTTTCCCCTTCCTTCCTTCATTCGTTCTTTCCCCTTCCTTCAGTTCCTTCCTTTCTTCTTTCTCCTTCCTTCCTTCCTTCCTTCCTTCCCCCTCTTCCTTCACTTCCTTCCTTTTTTTCCCCTTCCTTCACTTCCTTCCTTTTTTCCCCTTCCTTCACTTCCTTCCTTCTTTCACTTCCTTCCATCCTTTCCTTCTTTCACTTCCTTCCATCCTTTCCTTCTTTCACTTCATTCCTTCCTTGGGCTGTAAACCTCTGGATTCAACATATAATATGATATAATTTTGATTCAGAAGGCAAGGAGTTGATATTTAATGATACCACAGACTCTGCTATGATAAGATGCAATATGATCGTATCCTCCCATCAATATGTGATCAACTTTGTTCAGAATCTGGGGTAAGGTGCCCATGAACTCCTGAATGATGATGATGTAGAGAAGGACTCTCTTTAAAACGGTCAAAGTTACGGGTAAATCACCTCGATAGCCTATTCTATTAAATTACTTACACACTTTAATTAGTTTTATAAACCAATCATCTATCCTTTCTTGATACTAATCAATAATAAATGACTTACCTTTCCAAATGATCAGATCGCTACCCCTCTTTTGTTTATGAGGTGATAGTGATTCGTATGGTACAACCCCCAGTCAGAAAAAGTTGGGATGGTACGGAAAATGCAAATAAAAAAAAGAAAGCAGTGATTTCTAAATTTACTTTGACTTGTATTTCACTGCAGACAGAATGAACACAAGATATTTCATGGGTTTTTTTCTGGTCAACTTCATTTCATTTGTTAATATACAGTACATCTATTCCTGAGTTTCAGGCCTGTAATACATTCCAAAAAAAGTTGGGACAGAGGACAATTTAGGGCGAGTAATGAAGTAAAAACAATTAAATGATGTGATTTGAAACAGGTGATGACAACAGGTGACTGTACTCATGATTTAGTACAATCTGATATAAGCACATGGACTCAGGATTACTTTGGTAAACCTTTATAAATCAAGCTATAGTACAGAGTTACAGTCACAAACACCAGTTAAAACTTTACTGTGCAAAAAGGAAGCCTTATGTTAACTGTGTCCAGAAGCACCATCAACTCCTCTGGGCTCAGAGGCATCTGGAATGGACCGTCACACAGTGGGAACGTGGATTGTGGTCAGATGAATCAGTATTCCAGGTCGTTTTTGGAA
Organism: Neoarius graeffei; assembly: GCF_027579695.1. NCBI lineage: Eukaryota > Metazoa > Chordata > Actinopteri > Siluriformes > Ariidae > Neoarius > Neoarius graeffei. The sequence continues at coordinate 77,085,360 of NC_083581.1, read as the reverse complement.
GAAATGGATGCTGTGTGCTCTGAAGACGAAAAGGACCATCCACACTGTTAACAGGAACAAGTCCAAAAGCCAGGATGCGTTATGGTATGGGGTTGTGTCGGTGCCCTTGATAAAGGAACCTGACACTTCTGTGATGGAGCATTAATGGAGAAAAGTACACCAAGGTTTTGAAGCAACATCTTCTGCCTTCAAGATGACATCTTTTCCAGGGAGATTTCACCAAGACAAGACAATAAATAAAACAAAAAAACAAAAAAAAAACAAAAAACAACGAACCCTACATTCTGCACACATTCCAGCAGCATGGCTGTGGAAGAAGAAGGCGTGTCCCCTCTGTTTCTAACAGAGAATGTGTGGGGAATTTTGAAATGAAAAATATGACCCCATACTGTTACACATCTTAAGAGCTGTTTGCAGGAAGAACAGGACAAAATAACACCTGAAACACTTCAGCACTTGGTGTCTTCAGTCCATAAACATTTTTTACGTGTTGGGAGAAGGAATGGAAACATAAAACATTATAAAGTGGGAAATGCTTTATTATCCCAACTTTCTTTGATTCAGGGTTATAGTAGTCATTTTTAATTGACTACATTATTCCAGTCATACTAACCTGTTACACACAGGAAGTTGCTCATTTTCTAACGTTAAATAAAACCTATGAATAATGAATCTAATTGCAGTCGTCATAAAATCAGAGGATTTCCTGCTAATATGACGCAAACTGAACATAAGACTGGGTTTTGTGACTGGGAAGTTCAAAAGTTCAAAGTTTCAAAAGCTCCAATAACCAGATACAGCATGATCAAATACTAGTATAGAATTTCCTGATGTATTTATAAGGGAAATTTTATTTTTATGCTGAAACGGATCCACGCTTGTAAAGGACCTTCGTATTTTAAATTAAACTTCCACTTCCTTGGAATACACTGTAAACTTTGCTGCACTATACTTTAACAGTGAGATTTAGTCCAGGATCAGTTTTACATCTTGTCTGATAAACGGTTTGGGTTTTTTCTCAACACAAGGAACGGTCTTAAAATGGCCGTCATTTCAGTCACACTAGTCAGTCACACACACACACACACACACACACGCTAGATATGATGGACACACATTAGGCTGAATAAAACACTCGTACCTCCTACTGGAAAAAATTATTGCACTGTAGGTGTAAACTGTATTCCTACATTTTTTAACAAAGCATGTTCATGGTCTTTAAGAGCTGATGTGTAATTTTTCTACTGTAATGATGGATCACAGTCCTCAGCATCTTTTTTTCCTCGTCAGCAGTTTTAAAAAAAAAAAGGAAAAAAGGGGAGCAGCGTTTAACATCAGTCTGTTCTCAGAAGTGTGACTACATCATGACCTTGCAGACTCACTGTCATGTGGGCACGAAGCAACACAACCTACAGGTCAAACACCACACAGGAAATGCAGTTAGATCCATCTCTTTACACACACATATACATACACACACAATATATATATATATATATATATATATATATATATATATATATATATATATATATATATATACACACACACACAGTGCCTTGCAAAGTATTCATACCCCTTGAACTTTTTCACATTTTTCCACCTTACAGCCACAAACTTGAAAGTTTTTTATTGAGATTTTATGTGATAGACCAACACAGAGTAGCACATAATTGTGAAGTGAAACGAAAATGATAAATGGTCTTCAAAACTTTAAACAAATAAAAATCTGAAAAATGTGATGTGCATTAGTATTCAGCCCCCCTGCGTCAATACTTTGTAGAGCCACCTTTTGCTGCAATTACAGCTGCAAGTCTTTTGTGGTATGTCTCTACCAGCTTTGCACATCTAGACACTGAAATTTTTGCCCATTCTTCTTTGCAAAATAGCTCAAGCTCAGCCAGATTGGATGGAGAGCGTCTGTGAACAGCAATTTTCAAGTCTTGCCACAGATGCTCAATGGGATTTCGGTCTGGACTTTGACTGGGCCATTCTAACACATGAAAATTCTTTGATCTAAACCATTCCATTGTAGCTCTGGCTGTATGTTTAGGGTCATTGTCTTGCTGGAAGGTGAATCTCCTTCCCAGTCTCAAGTCTTTTGCAGCCTCCAACAGGTTTTCTTCCAGGATTGCCCTGTCTTTAGCTCCAGCCATCTTCCCATCAACTCTGACCAGCTTCCCTGTCCCTGCTGAAGAAAAGCATCCCCATAGCATGATGCTGCCACCACCATGTTTCACAGTGGGGATGGTGTGTGCAGGGTGATGAGCAGTGTTAGTTTTCCGCCACACATAGCGCTTTGCATTTAGGCCAAAAAGTTCAACTTTGGTCTCATCTGACCAAAGCACCTTCTTCCACGTGTTTGCTGTGTCCCCTACATGGCTTCTTATGCCTGTCTTTCAACAATAGCTTTCTTCTTGCCACTCTTCCAAAAAGGCCAGATTTGTGGAGTGTACGACTTATAGTTGTCCTGTGCACAGATTCTCCCACCTGAGCTGTGGATTTCTGCAGCTCCTCCAGAGTGATCATGGGCCTCTTGGCTGCTTCTCTGACCAGTGCTCTCCTTGCTCGCTCTGTCAGTTTAGGTGGACGGCCATGTCTTGGTAGGTTTGCAGTTGTGCCATACTTTTTTCATTTTTGAATGATGGATTGAACAGTGCTTCTTGAGATGTTCAGAGCTTGGGATATTTTTTTATAACCTAACCCTGCTTTAAACTTCTCCAGAACTTTATCCCTGACCTGTCTGGTGAGTTCTTTGGTCTTTATGATGCTGTTTGTTCTTCAGTGTTCACTAACAAACCACTGAGGCCTTCACAGAACAAGTGTATTTATGCTGAGAGTAAATTACACACAGTAGGACTCTATTAACTAATTAGATGACTTCTGAAGGTAATTGATTGCACTGGATTGTATTTAGAGGTATCAGAGTACAGGGGGCTGAATACTAATGCACACCACATTTTTCAGATTTTTATTTGTTTAAAATTTTGAAGACCATTTATCATTTTCGTTTCACTTCACAATTATGTGCTACTCTGTGTTGGTCTATCACAAAATCTCAAAAAACTTTTAAGTTTGTGGCTGTAAGGTGGAAAAATGTGAAAAAGTTCAAGGGGTATGAATACTTTGCAAGGCACTATATATATATATACACACACACACACATATATATATATACACACACATACATATATATACACACATACATTATATATATATATATATATATATATATATATATATATATATATATATATATACACGCATTTTATATATATATATACAGTCGGAGGAAAATGTTTGTACACCCTTTGGAATTTTTTACATTTCTGCCTAAATTGGTCATAAAACATCGCCTGAACTCTCCAGCAATCTTAAGAATGAACAAGCAGTGTCTGCTTGAACTAAAACCACTCAAACAATTACGTTATCATATTTTTATTGGCCATAAGATGGAAATATTGACAGGATAGGGAGGCATAAGTAAGTACATCCTTAGCTAAGGCTCATCCAAGAGCTAATTAGACTAATTAGATGATTAAACAATTTGACTCAGGTGTGAGCCAACCTGATGTCCAATCACTGAGGTGTGTCGTAAGCTACCCACCCCACTGGAAAACCAGTTAAAAGGTGTGTTTTGATGAGAGGCATGTTCTGTGCATCATGCCTCGCTCAAAGGAGCTGTCTGAAGACTTAATACACAAAATAATTGATTTGTATGAAGCTAAAAAGGGTTACAGAACCATCTCTAAGACCCTTGGTGTTCATGTGTCTACAATTAGAAAAATTGTGTATAAATGGAGACAATTTGGAACGGTTGTTACTCTGCCAAGGAGTGGCCGCCCTGCAAAGATCACTCCAAAGGCACTGCGAGTCATCATCAATGAGGTAAAACAGAATCCAAGAGTGTCCGCTGAAGACTTGAGGAAATCACTGAAACATGCAGACATCTCTGTGGACACATCTACTATAAGAAAGACACTGAACAAGAATGGGATTCATGGGAGAAGGCCACGGAGGAAGCCATTGCTGTCCAGAAAGAACATTTCTGCTCGTTTGGAGTTTGCGAAAAAGCATTTGGATGCTCCTCAGCGCCACTGGAAAAACATATTGTGATCTGATGAAACCAAAGTTGAATTGTTTGGGGGGAACACACCACATCATGTGTGGAAGAAAGTCGGTACAGCACACCATCAGCAAAACCTCATCCCCACCATCAAGTATGGCGGCGGTAGCATCATGGTGTGGGGGTGCTTTGCTGCCTCTGGGCCTGGACAACTGGCTATAATCAATGGGAAAATGAATTCTCAAGTATATCAAGATATTTTGCAGAAAAACCTGAGGCAATCTGTCAAAGTTGAAACTCAAGAGAGGATGGGTCCTGCAACAGGACAATGACCCTAAACACAGAAGCAGGTCGACATTAGAATGGTTTCAGAAGAACAAAATTCACGTTCTGGAATGGCCCAGTCAAAGCCCCGACCTCAATCCAATCAAGATGTTGTGGCATGACCTCAAGAAAGCCATCCATTCCAGGCATCCCAGGAATCTTGCTGAATTGCAACAGTTTTGCAAAGAGGAATGGTGCAAGATTTCTCCTGATCGTTCTGCCCGTCTAGTCTGCAACTACAGGAAACATCTGGTTGAAGTTATTGCAGCCAGAGGAGGGTCAACCAGCTACTAAGTCAAAGGGTGTACTTATTTATGCCTCCATATCCTGTGAATAATTCCATCTTATGGTCAATAAAAATATGATAAAACGCAAATGTTTGGGTGGTTTTAGTTCAAGCAGACACTGTTTGTTCATTCTTAAGATTGCTGGAGAGTTCAGGTGATGTTTTATGACCAATTTAGGCAGAAATGTAAAAAATTCCAAAGGGTGTACAAACATTTTCCTCCGACTGTATATATATATATATATGTGTGTGTGTGTGTGTGTGTGTGTGTGTGTGTGTGTGTACTAGTGCATCTCAAAAAATTAGAATATTGTGAAAAAGTTCAATATTTTCCATCAGTTATTTAAGAAAGTGAAAATGTTATATATTATAGACTCATTACACAAATTAAAATGTTTCAAGCATTTTTCTATTTTAATTTTAATCAGTATGGCATACAGTACAAAAACATAAAAAAACATCTCAAAGTATTAGAATATTTCATTTTGAGTTTGAGTAAAACAGTATGAACACAGTGTATCTCTCGGTCTAGTTCAGTACACACAACCACAATCATGGGGAAGACTGCTGACTTGACTGTTGTCCAGAAGATGATCACTGATGCCCTCCACAAGGAGGGTAAGCCACAAAAGGTCATTGCTGAAAAGGGTGGCTGGAAAAGGTGCACAAGCAACAGGGATGGCCGCAGTCTTGAGAGGATTGTCAAGAAAAGTTGATTCAAGAACTTGGGAGAGCTTCACAAGGAGTGGACTGAGGCTGGTGTCAGTGTATCAAGACCCATCACGAACAGACATCTTCAAGAAAGGGGATACAACTTTCACATTCCTAATATCAAGCTACTCCTGAGCCAGAGACAATGTCAGAAGTGTCTTATCTGGGCTAAGGAGAGAAAGAAATGGACTGTTGCTCAGTGATCCAAAGTCCTCTTTTCAGATGAAAGTACATTTTGCATTTAATTTGGAAATCACGGTTCTAGAGTCTGGAGGAAGAGTGGAGAGGCACAGAATCCAAGGTGTTTGAAGCCCAGTGTGAAGTTTCCACAGTCTGTGATGATTTGGGGTGCCATGTCATCTGCTGTTGTTGGTCCACTGTATTTTATCAAGTCCAAAGTCAACACAGCCATCTACCAGGAGATTTTAGAGCACTTCATGCTTCCATCTGCTGACGAGCTTTTTGGAGATGCTGATTTCCTTTTCCAGCAGGACTTAGCACCTACCCACAGTGCCAAAACTACTACCAAATGGTTTGCTGACCATGATATTACTGTGTTTGATTGGCCAGCCAACTTGCCTGACCTGACCCCCATAGAGAATCTATGGGGTATTGTCAAGAGGAAGATGAGGAACACCCGACCCAAAAATACAGATACGCCGAAGGCCACTATCAAAGCAACCTGGGCTTCAAGAACACCTCAGCAGTGCCACAGACTGATCACCTCCATGCCACACCGCATTGATACAGTAATTCATGGTAAAGGAGCCCCAACCAAGTATTGAGTGTATAAATGAATATACTTTTTAGAAGTTGGACATTTCTGTATTGTAAATCCTTTTTTTGATTGAGCTTAGGGAATATTCTAATAATTTGAAATACTAGATTTCTGATTTTCATGAGCTATAAGCCATAATCATCTAAATTAAAACAAAAAAGGCTTTAAATATTTCACTTTACATGTAATGAATATAGAATATATGAAAGTTTACCTTTTTGAATTAAATTATGAAAAAAAGGAACTTTTTCATGGTATTCTAATTTTTTGAGATGCACTAGTATATAAAGGGCAGCACAGTGGTGTAGTGGTTAGCACTGTCGCCTCACAGCAAGAAGGTCCGGGTTTGAGCCCTGTGGCCGGCGAGGGCCTTTCTGTGCGGAGTTTGCATGTTCTCCCCGTGTCCGTGTGGGTTTCCTCCGGGTGCTCCGGTTTCCCCCACAGTCCAAAGACATGCAGGTTAGGTTAACTGGTGACTCTAAATTGAGCGTAGGTGTGAATGTGAGTGTGAATGGTTGTCCGTGTCTATGTGTCAGCCCTGTGATGACCTGGCGACTTGTCCAGGGTGTACCCCGCCTTTCGCCCGTAGTCAGCTGGGATAGGCTCCAGCTTGCCTGCGACCCTGTAGAAGGATAAAGCGGCTAGAGATAATGAGATGATATATATATATATATATATAAAAACTCCTTCTCACCCCCGGCGGGGGGGTGGTATCCATGTCATCCTCAAGCTCGGGTCCTCTACCAGAGGCCTGGGAGTTTGAGGGTTCTGCGCAGTATCTTCGATGTTCCTAGGACTGCGCTCTTCTGGACTGAGGCTTCAGATATTGTTCCTGGGATTTGCTGGAGCCACTCTCTTAGTTTGGGGGTTACTGCCCCAAGTGCCCCCACTACCATGGGGACCACGCAACCCTTGACCTTCCACATCCGTTCCAGCTGCTCTTTCAACCCTTGATACTTCTCAAGTTTCTCATGTTCCTTCTTCCTGATGTTGGCATCAGCTGGGATCGCCACATCTATCACCACCACCCTCTTCTGCTCTTTGTCCACCACCACTATGTCCGGTTGGTTAGCCAGGATCTGTTTGTCAGTCTGGAAGCTGAAGTCCCACAGAACCTTGGCCCTGTTGTTCTCAGCCACCTTCTGTGGTATGGCCCATTGGGACTTGGGTACTTCTATTCCATACTGGTTGCAGATGTTCCTGTATACTATCCCAGCCACTTGGTTGTGCCTCTCCATGTACGCTGATCCAGCTAGCATCTTACACCCTGCTACTATGTGCTGGACTGTTTCAGGGGCTTCTTTGCACAGTCTGCATCTTGGGTCTGATCTACTCTGGTAGATCCTGGCCTCTATGGCTCTTGTGCTTATGGCCTGTTCTTGTGCTGCCATGATTAGTGCCTCTGTGCTGTCTGTCAGTCCTGCATTATCCAGCCACTGGTAGGATTTCTTGATATCAGCCACTTCCTCTATCTGATGGTGGTACATGCCATGTAGGGGTTTGTCTCTCCAGGTTGTCTGTTCCTCCTCCTCCTCTGCACTCTCATCAGGGTTCTGCTGCCTGAGACATTCACTTAGCAGTTCATCCTTTGGGGCCATCTTTCTGATGTATTCTTGGATTTTCAATGTTTCATCCTGGACCGTGGTCTTGATGCTCACTAGCCCTCGGCCTCCCTCTTTCCGCTTAGTGTATAGTCTCAGGGTGCTGGACTTGGGGTGGAACCCTCCATGCATGGTGAGGAGCTTTCTAGTCTTGATATCTGTGGCTTCTATCTCCTCCTTTGGCCAGTTTATGATACCAGCGGGGTATCTGATGACTGGTAGTGCGTACATGTTGAAGGCTCGGACCTTGTTCTTACCATTCAGCTGACTTTTCAGGACCTGCCTTACTCTCTGGAGGTATTTGGCTGTGGTTGACTTCCTTGTGGCTTCTTCATGGTTTCCATTAGCCTGTGGAATGCCAAGGTACTTGTAGCTGTCTTGGATATCACCTATGTTGCCCTCTGGTAGGTCAATCCCCTCAGTCCGGATCATCTTGCCTCTCTTTGAGACCATCTGGCCACACTTGTCCAATCCGAATGACATCCCTATGTCATCGCTGTAGATCCGGGTGGTGTGGATCAGCGAGTCTATTTCTCGCTCGTTCCTGGCATACAGCTTGATGTCATCCATGTAGAGCAGGTGGCTGATTGTTGCCCCACTACGGAATCGGTACCCGTAGCCGCTCTTCGTGATGATCTGACTGAGGGGGTTCAGGCCTATGCAGAACAGCAGTGGTGATAGTGCATCTCCTTGGTATATGCCGCACTTGATGTTGACTTGGGCAATGGGTTTTGTGTTGGCCTTTAGGGTTGTCTTCCACATTTCCATTGAGTTCTGGATGAAGGTCCTTAGGTTCCTGTTGATCTTATACAGTTCCAGACATTCCAGTATCCATGTGTGTGGCATTGAGTCGTAGGCTTTCTTGTAGTCAATCCAGGCAGTGCACAGGTTGGTCTGTCTCTTCTTACAGTCTCGGGCGACTGTTCTATCGACCAGTAGCTGGTGCTTGGCTCCTCTGGTGTTACTGCCAATCCCTTTCTGTGCCTCGCTCATGTATTGAGCCACATGCTTACTCATTTTTGCCGCAATGATGCCTGACAGGGCCTTCCATGTTGTGCAGAGACAGGTAATTGGCCGGTAGTTGGATGGGATGGGTCCCTTCTGGGGGTCCTTCATGATTAGGACTGTCCTGCCTTGGGTTAGCCATTCTGGGTGGGTTCCAACCCTCAGCAGCTGGTTCATCTGTGCTGCTAGGCGTTCATGGAGTGCAGTTAGCTTCTTCAGCCAGTACGTATGGATCATATCGGGGCCTGGTGCTGTCCAGCTCTTCATCTTTGACACTCTTTCTTGGACGTCTGCCATTGAGATGGTTACTGGTTCTTGTTCTGGGAGGTTGCTGTGGTCAGCTCTTAGGTCCACTAACCATTGGGCATTGGTGTTGTGTGATGCCTTTCTTTCCCATATGTCTTTCCAGTATTTTTCCACCTCAGCTCTTGGTGGGTCTGACCGGTTGTTGGTCCCCTGCCACTGAGAGTACACCTTGGCTGGTTCAGTGGAGAACAGCTTGTTTATTCTTCTGGCCTCTCCCTCCTTGGTGTATCTCTTCAACCGGGTGGCCAGAGCTGTTAGTCGCTGTTTGGCAGTTTCGAGTGCCTCTGGTATAGACAGTGAGTTGTACTTCCTGGGTGCCCCTTTATTCACCAGGTTCCCTTTCTGTAGTTCAGCTAGCTGGCTAACTTCTCTCCGTGCTGCCTTTATCTTGGCCTCTAATCGTCTCTTCCATGGTGGATACTGTTTGTTATGTCCCGAGCCCACCTTGTGTCCAAGCATCTCCATGATTACTGTTGCTGTACTGTGTATCAGCTTGTTGGTCTCAGTGATGGTTCTTGTGGAGATTGTCTTAAGAGCAGCATTCACATCTACTAGTAGATCTTCTGAAGGTACTTGGCAACTCAGCTTTGGTATTCGTCGGGGGCTCCAGGTTTCCAGTTGGGTCACGATCTTCCTTCTCAGGTCAGCAGCTCTTGTGTTGAGGCTGTTCGGTGTTGGGGCTTGGTACCCAATCTCTGGTTGTGGGGATGATGACATCTCCCTGCTGACCTGTCTTCCTGGCTCCCCCTTGCCGTAGCATCGTTGTTGTATTTCATTAATCTCTAGTTGTGATAGTAGATTTCGATTACGGATGTTGGAACACTGGGCTAATAGCTGTTTCTTTGTTAGCCTTGATTGTGGGTTTTGAAGTATCCAATGGTCCCACATTCGCTGCATGTATCCCCTCTCTCTGGGATTGCTTGTATAGTAGCATTCCAGCAAATCCATATTTTCTGTCCTCGTCCATCGATGTCTGGTTCCAGTAGCCCATTTCTCATCAGTTTGCCCTGGTTCCCTAGCAACTGATGCAGACCTTGTTGACCTGGGCGACGTCTGAGCCGGTATGACTCTATCAGTTATGTCTTCACTCATTCCTGAGGTAGGCTGATATATCATGAGGGGTCTTGCCTAAGGACCCTTACTGGATGATGTTTTGCCCCGACTGGGATTCGAAACCCGATCTCCTGCGTCGTAGTCAGTGAGCATATATATATATATATATATATACACACATATACACACACACACACACACACACACAACCCCGATTCCAAAAAAGTTGGGACAAAGCACAAATTGTAAATAAAAACGGAATGCAATAATTTACAAATCTCAAAAAGTGATATTGTATTGACAATAGAACATAGACAACATATCAAATGTCGAAAGTGAGGCATTTTGTAATTTCATGCCAAATATTGGCTCATTTGAAATTTCTTGACAGCAACACATCTCAAAAAAGTTGGGACGGGGCAATAAGAGGCTGGAAAAGTTAAAGGTACAAAAAAGGAACAGCTGGAGGACCAAATTGCAACTCATTAGGTCAATTGGCTATAGGTCATTAATATGACTGGGTATAAAAAGAGCATTTTGGAGTGGCAGCGGCTCTCAGAAGTAAAGATGGGAAGAGGATCACCAATCCCCCTAATTCTGCACTGACAAATAGTGGAGCAATATCAGAAAGGAGTTCGACAGTGTAAAACTGCAAAGAGTTTGAACATATCATCATCCACAGTGCATAATATCATCAAAAGATTCAGAGAATCTGGAAGAATCTCTGTGCGTAAGGGTCAAGGCCGGAAAACCATACTGGGTGCCCGTGATCTTCGGGCCCTTAGACGGCACTGCATCACATACAGGCATGCTTCTGTATTGGAAATCACAAAATGGGCTCAGGAATATTTCCAGAGAACATTATCTGTGAACACAATTCACCGTGCCATCCACCGTTGCCAGCTAAAACTCTATAGTTCAAAGAAGAAGCCGAATCTAAACATGATCCAGAAGCGCAGACGTCTTCTCTGGGCCAAGGCTCATTTAAAATGGACTGTGGCAAAGTGGAAAACTGTTCTGTGGTCAGACGAATCAAAATTTGAAGTTCTTTATGGAAATCAGGGACGCCGTGTCATTCGGACTAAAGAGGAGAAGGACGACCCGAGTTGTTATCAGCGCTCAGTTCAGAAGCCTGCATCTCTGATGGTATGGGGTTGAATTAGTGCATGTGACATGGGCAGCTTACACATCTGGAAAGACACCATCAATGCTGAAAGGTATATCCAGGTTCTAGAGCAGGGGTCGGGAACCTATGGCTCGCGAGCCAGATGTGGCTCTTTTGGTGACTGCATCTGGCTCGCGGACAAATCTGACATTTGTTAACAGTTGGTCAAAAATAATTTTGTTAGGCATATATTATCAAAGTTTAAAAAATGACTTCCTGAAATCTAAATGTTAAATTAGCTTTCAAAATATAAAATATGATCACGTATTTGCAATCCATTCCATCTGGGTTTTTTTTCACCGCTGAAGTTCACGGGTGCGTCAGATCAGCCAATCCCAGCAGGCGACACGTCAGACATTAAAAAAAAAACGCGATTTTTATTGGACAATAAGGTGCCTACGGGGTCGTGTGAGGTAAAATTACATCCGCTTTATTTAAAATTCCAGCTAGCTACCTGTTGCATGCACAACTAACAAAGATGGCGAAGAGAAAAAAGGATGACGAACTGATTGTGAAAACATGGAACGCGCTTCCAGTCACATACCACACACTGCAGCGAGTGAGCGTTGCTGTGTTGACCATGTTTGGATCTACGTATACATGTGAGCAGTCCTTCTCTCATCTAAAACACATCAAGACCAACCTAAGATCGCGTCTAACTGATGAAAGCCTCAACGCCTGCATGAAGCTCAACCTCACCGCATATCAGCCAGATTACAAAGCCATCAGTAAAACGATGCAGTCCCAGAAGTCTCATTAATGGTGAGAAGTGTTTTTTTTCCCCTTCTTGGCTTCAATATAAAAACGTAATTAAAAATAATACATTCGTACACTCTAAAATTGTTTGGTCTTTTTAAAAATACATAGGCCTACATTTAATTGTATTCATTTTTTTAATGGTATGGCTCTCACGGAAATTTTATTTTTTAAAAATGGGCATTTATGGCTCAGTCAGCCAAAAAGGTTCCCGACCCCTGTTCTAGAGCAACATATGCTCCCATCCAGACGACGTCTCTTTCAGGGAAGACCTTGCATTTTCCAACATGACAATGCCAAACCACATCCTGCATCAATTACAGCATCATGGCTGTGTAGAAGAAGGGTCCGGGTACTGAACTGGCCAGCCTGCAGTCCAGATCTTTCACCCATAGAAAACATTTGGCGCATCATAAAATGGAAAATACGACAAAAAAGACCTAAGACTGTTGAGCAACTAGAATCCTACATTAGACAAGAATGGGTTAACATTCCTATCCCTAAACTTGAGCAACTTGTCTCCTCAGTCCCCAGACATTTACAGACTGTTGTAAAGAGAAAAGGGGATGTCTCACAGTGGTAAACATGGCCTTGTCCCAACTTTTTTGAGATGTGTTGTCATGAAATTTAAAAAAATCCCCTAATTTTTCTCTTTAAATGATACATTTTCTCAGTTTAAACATTTGATATGTCATCTATGTTCTATTCTGAATAAAATATGGAATTTTGAAACTTCCACATCATTGCATTCCGTTTTTATTTACAATTTGTACTTTGTCCCAACTTTTTTGGAATCGGGGTTGTATAGTTGAATGGAATATATCTGATGGACCATGAAAAAAGCCAGGTCAATATTATTATTATTGTTATTATTCATACACTTTCCTTTCAGGTGTTCAACACATCTTTCTCTTTCAAAATTCTCTCAATCTTTGGTATTTAACGAAGCAAACCTGGAGGCCACGTTTGTTTACAAATTGTCACATGCGCCCGCTAGCGCGGAAGTTTTACGTTTCTGACATGTCTCCTTTCCAGTTTTTCGATGTCTGTCGGTATGTTGCTCCCTTGTACAGTGGTGCTTGAAAGTTTGTGAACCCTTTAGAATTTTCTATATTTCTGCATCAATATGACCTAAAACATCATCAGATTTTCACACAAGTCCTAAAAGTAGATAAAGAGAACCCAGTTAAACAAATGAGACAAAAATATTATACTTGGTCATTTATTTATTGAAGAAAATGATCCAATATTACATATCTGTGAATGGCAAAAGTATGTGAACCTTTGCTTTCAGTATCTGGTATGACCCCCTTGTGCAGCAATAACTGCAACTAAACGTTTGCAGTAACTGTTGATCAGTCCTGCACACCGGCTTGGAGGAATTTTAGCCCGTTCCTCCGTACAGAACAGCTTCAACTCTGGGATGTTGGTGGGTTTCCTCACATGAACTGCTCGCTTCAGGTCCTTCCACAACATTTCCATTGGATTAAGGTCAGGACTTTGACTTGGCCATTCCAAAACATTAACTTTATTTTTCTTTAACCATTCTTTGGTAGAACGACTTGTGTGCTTAGGGTCGTTGTCTTGCTGCATGACCCACCTTCTCTTGAGATTCAGTTCATGGACAGATGTCCTGACATTTTCCTTTAGAATTCACTGGTATAATTCAGAATTCATTGTTCCATCAATGATGGCAAGCCATCCTGGCCCAGATGCAGCAAAACAGGCCCAAACCATGATACTACCACCACCATGTTTCACAGATAGGATAAGGTTCTTATGCTGGAATGCAGTGTTTTCCTTTCTCCAAACATAACGCTTCTCATTTAAACCAAAAAGTTCTATTTTGGTCTCATCCGTCCACAAAACATTTTTACAATAGCCTTCTGGCTTGTCCACGTGATCTTTAGCAAACTGCAGATGAGCAGCAATGTTCTTTTTGGAGAGCAGTGGCTTTCTCCTTGCAACCCTGCCATGCACACCATTGTTGTTCAGTGTTCTCCTGATGGTGGACTCATGAACATTAACATTAGCCAATGTGAGAGAGGCCTTCAGTTGCTTAGAAGTTACCCTGGGGTCCTTTGTGACCTTGCCGACTATTACACGCCTTGCTCTTGGAGTGATCTTTGTTGGTCGACCACTCCTGGGGAGGGCAACAGTGGTCTTGAATTTCCTCCATTTGTACACAATCTGTCTGACTGTGGATTGGTGGAGTCCAAACTCTTTAGAGATGGTTTTGTAACCTTTTCCAGCCTGATGAGCATCAACAACGCTTTTTCTGAGGTCCTCAGAAATCTCCTTTGCTCGTGCCATGATACACTTCCACAAACATGTGTTGTGAAGATCAGACTTTGATAGATCCCTGTTCTTTAAATAAAACAGGGTGCCCACTCACACCTGATTGTCATCCCATTGATTGAAAACACCTGACTCTAATTTCACCTTCAAATTAACTGCTAATCCTAGAGGTTCACATACTTTTGCCACTCACAGATATGTAATATTGGATCATTTCCCTCAATAAATAAATGACCAAGTAGAATAATTCTGTCTCATTTGTTTAACTGGGTTCTCTTTATCTACTTTTAGGACTTGTGTGAAAATCGGATGATGTTTTTGGTCATATTTATGCAGAAATATAGAAAATTCTCAAGGGTTCACAAACTTTCAAGCACTACTGTAGTGTAATAGATGACAATGTCCAGCCATGGCCCATATGGTAGGTATGAATCTGAGTGAAGCTTTTTAAAATGTTTAAACTCCACATACTCTTGCTGTTAGACAGCACCAAGGGTCTGAGTACTATGGACATGGAATAAAAGAGGATGAAAAGCCTGACCATGGCACATGAGGTGATTGGAGGTGGGACTGACAGGTAGAAATCTGCTGCTGTAATAGAAGTGAACCTAGTTAAACTATAAATGAACCAGATCTTTCTTCGATCTTTCTTTGATCGATGAAATAAAAAAAAGTCTTGATAAATAAAAAAGTAACAAAATATAATGTTTGCCTTTATATACATTTAACTGAACATTACAGTGACTCATCCATAACTGTTTATCCTGTGCAGGGTCGCAGGCAAGTTGGAGCCTATCCCAGCTGACTATGAATGAGAGGCAGGGTACATCCTGGACAAGTCGCCAGATCATCACAGTGCTGACACAGAGACAAACAACCATTCACACTCAATTTAGAGCCACCAATTAGCCTAACCGCATGTCTTTGAACTGTGAGGGAAACCAGAGCACCCGGAGGAAACCCAAGCAAACTCCACACAGAAAGGCTCCCTTTGGCCACTGGGTTTGAACCCAGAACCCTCTTGCTGTGAGTCAACAGTGCTAACCACGACACCATCGTGCCACCCCCTGCAGTATGGTGCTTATTCTTATACACAGAAGTGAACATGAGCATCAACCCAGCGACTTGGCTATGTAATATTGGATCATTTTCCCCAATAAATAAATGACCAAGTATAATATTTTTGTCTCATTTGTTTAACTGGGTTCTCTTTATCTACTTTTAGGACTTGTGTGAAAATCTGACGTTTTAGGTCATATTTATGCAGAAATATAGAAAATTCTAAAGGGTTCACAAACTTTCAAGCACCACTGTAAATGTGTGAACAGCTAATGAAGGTTTTGGGAGCCTTTCAGGTGTTCAGCATGTCTTTCTCTTTCCTGGCAAACAAAGAAATGCTTCTGCACCTGTGCAGCAGAAAACTAGCTCACTGGATATTCGCATCAGCTCTGATGTGTGACGTCATGTTGTCTTGACAACCGTGCAATATCAAACCGTATTCAATGCTCAGTCTCCATTGGGTAGTGTGACGTAATGCTTGTAGAATAGGAGATACGCCAACACTATTGCATGCTATCGAACCAAATGAATGAAACCCACAAGAAGGGAATAGAACACGTTTTTATTCCATCGAAAAAGTGTCCTGTATGATTAATAATAATAATAATAAAATAAATCTCCAAACAATATTTTCAGCTGGCGGCACGGTGGTGTAGTGGTTAGCACTGTCGCCTCACAGCAAGAAGGTCCGGGTTCGAGCCCCGTGGCCGGCGAGGGCCTTTCTGTGTGGAGTTTGCATGTTCTCCCCGTGTCCATGTGGGTTTCCGTGTGAATGGTTGTCTGTGTCTATGTGTCAGCCCTGTGATGACCTGGCGACTTGCCCAGGGTGTACCCCGCCTTTCGCCCGTAGTCAGCTGGGATAGGCTCCAGCTTGCCTGCGACCCTGTAGAACAGGATAAAGCGGCTACAGATAATGAGATGAGATATTTTCAGCTACAAAAATCCAACTCGAAATGGTGATCTGGTTATGAAGAGGAAGAAGCCTGTTTTGTATGATTTCCTAATTTCATGTGAACACCACAGCATCAGGACAGACCAAAAAGCATGGTCTATTACAGTGGATATAAAATTTTTAAAATAAATAAATAAATAAAACCCCATCAACTCTCCCAAAAGCATGTGGGAAAATGTGTTATGGTGTGATGAAACCAAGTCTGAACTTTTTGGCCACAATTCCAAAAGGTATGTTTGGCACAAAAAACACATCACCAAAAGAACCCCATACCCACGGTGAAGCATGGTGGTGGCAGCATCATGTTTTAGGGTTGTTTTTCTTCAGCTGGAACAGGGGCTTTAGTCAAGGTGGAAGGAATTATGAACAGTTCTAAATATCAGTCAGTCAATTTTGGCCCAAAACCTTCAGGTGTCTGCTAGAAAGCTAAAGAGGAATTTCATCTTTCAGCAGGACCATGACCCCAAAAAAGTTTTGGAATGGCCCAGCCAGAGCCCAGACCTAAATCCAATTGAAAATCTGTGGGGTGACCTGAATAGGGCTGTTTACAACAGATGCCCTCACAATCTGACAGAGTGGGCAAATATTGCCAAGTCTAGATGTGGCAGGCTGATAGACTCCAATGCAAAAAGACTGAATGCTGTAATTAAATCAAAAGGTGCTTCAACAGAGTATTAGTTTAAGGGTGTGCACACTTATACAACCAGCTTATTGTATATGTTTTTTCCCCCTTAACAGATTTTTTTTGTTTTTCAGTTGAATTGTACAGGTTATAGGTCACAATAAAGGTGGGAAAAGTTTTGAAATTATTTATTGTGGCCTTTTTTTTTTAACATCAGAAAAACCAATCATTTTCACAGGGTGCGTACACTTTATATCCACTGTATCTCATATACCAGC
Organism: Neoarius graeffei; assembly: GCF_027579695.1. Taxonomy (NCBI): domain Eukaryota; kingdom Metazoa; phylum Chordata; class Actinopteri; order Siluriformes; family Ariidae; genus Neoarius; species Neoarius graeffei. The sequence goes on along the minus strand of NC_083581.1, from coordinate 77,068,100 downwards.
ACTGTCACTGTGCCATATTTTATAGGAAGGGGAGAGAGGAGAGACAGACAGAGAGGAAGTTTGTTATTGTAATATTCAGCCCGTAGCTCAGATTGTCAATTCCCATTAGTCTTCTTACGCAATGTTTTTTGTCTGTTACACAAACACTAGGGATGTGCTACAGTGCAGCGGTGCTTAAAATGTCTTTTGCTGTCAGTCATCATTTAGAAACACTGGGCTGGAAAAAAAAAAAAGAAAAAAAGGGATGGGGTAAAAGTGTCTGTCGCTTCCTGTTCCTCGCACACCACTGACTCAAGGAGACAGTCTGTCCTGTGAATGAGGGAAAGGTGCTGTAGCTCTTACACCCAGCTCTACAAATCACGTCTGGCACTCTGGGGATATGAGGACTGTCCAGGGAACGAACGCACGCACAGCTCCCTATAGACTGTGAAGTTATAAACAACTGAATTAACAGGGGGAGTTAATTAGAGCAAGAAGAAAGTGATTGTCCAGTGGATGGACAGAGCGAGTCTTCTTGTCTTGACTTGCTCTCAATACATTCCTGAACATCTAAATAAATATAAAACCATCAGGCTCCAATCCTGTCAGCCAAGAATAGGAATCTAAAGTATGCACTAGCTCACCAAAACTGGGCAGTTAAAACTGGGGGGGGGGACCACACGCACAACCCAACCACATTTTTCCAGTCTTTAACCATCCAGCTTCAGTGACTCAGTTTCCCCCTCCATTGGTTACAGGAATGGAGCCCAGTGAAGTCTTCTGCTGTTGAAGCCCATCCACATCTACATTCAATGAAAGGTCCATCCTGAGATGCTTTTCTGTAGATTACAGTTGTAAAACAGTGACTATTTTAGTTACAGTACCATATCCTTCCTGTCAGCTCGAACCAGTCTGGCCATTCTTCTCTGATCCTCCACATCAATGACCAAAAGGACCATCCAGGCTGTTACCAGGAAGAAGTCCAAAAGCCAGGGTGCGTCATGGTATGGTTTTGTGTCCGTGCCCTTGGCAAACGGGATGGAGCTTTAATGCAGAAAAGTACACAGATTTTGGAGCGACATCTGCTGCCTTCAAGACGACGTCTTTTCCAGGGAGATTTCAACAAGACAATGCAAAACCACATTCTGCTCACATTACAAAGGTGTGGCTGTGGAATAAGGAGGGCGTGCCCACTCTGTTCCCAATAGAGAACGTGTGGAGAATTTTGAAACAAGAAATGTGACAATGACGACCCTGTACTGTTACACACCTTAAGACCTTGTAGCTTTCCCTAGGTGTGGGTGGAGCACAGAGGACGGCAGGACAGAGATCAGGTTCAACAAATCGTTTTATTGCTTCCACTTTTCAGGGAACACAATCGGTTTAAACCAGACACACACACACACACACACACACATCAGATGTCTGGTTCGGGAGAGATCTCCTCTGCTCTCGCTCTCCCTCCCTAAATAGGGCGCGGTCCCTGGGAAGACACACAAACACAGGTTAATTGCTCTCAGGTGAAGTGATTCTGCCACTTACCTTCCCTGACTCCGCCCTCCTGTCACAGACCGGTGCTTGACCACGCCCCCGCTGCCACATACCCCCACCGCCCGACTCAGGCCGGGCAGCCGTCCGGCCCGCAGCCGACTCCCCCCCCCCCCCCCTTGACGGGAGAGGAAGTCCGCCACGACCATCTGCGCCCCCGGCCTGTGGACCACCTTGAAATTAAAGGGTTGGAGTGCCAGATACCAACGGGTGATCCGCGCGTTGGCATCTTTCATGCGGTGGATCCATTGGAGGGGCGCGTGGTCCGAACAGAGGGTGAAAGAGCGCCCCAGCAGGTAGTACCGGAGGGCGAGGACCGCCCATTTGATCGCCAGGCACTCCTTTTCGATCGTGCTGTAGCACCCCTCACGCACTGACAGCTTCCGGCTGATGTATAGGACCGGGCGATCCTCCCCCTCCACCTGCTGGGACAAAACGGCCCCCAGCCCTCTGTCCGACGCATCCGTCTGTAACATAAAAGGGAGAGAGAAGTCAGGGGAGTGTAAAAGTGGCCCCCCACACAGTGCAGCCTTTACCTCAGAGAAAGCCCGCTGGCACTGCTCCGTCCACTGGACCGGATCTGGCGCCCCCTTTTTAGTGAGGTCAGTCAGCGGGCTGGTGACGTCCGAATAATTAGGTATAAACCTACGATAGTAGCCAGCCAGCCCCAGGAACTGTCTCACCCCCTTTTTGGTCTTGGGCCTCGGGCAGGCCGCAATCGCTGCTGTCTTATTCATTTGGGGACGCACCTGCCCGTTGCCCAAGTGGAAGCCCAGATACCGTACTTCCACCCGCCCAATCGCACACTTCTTTGGGTTGGCCGTTAGTCCCGCCCGTCTCAGCGACCTAAGGACGGCCCTCAGGTGTTGCAGGTGCCGCTCCCAGTCGTTACTATAAACGATAATGTCGTCCAGGTAGGCGGCCGCATAGGTGGCGTGGGGCCGGAGGACCCGGTCCATCAGCCGCTGAAACGTAGCGGGCGCCCCAAACAGCCCAAACGGAAGTGTGACGAACTGGTGTAAGCCGAACGGTGTGGAAAAGGCCGTTTTCTCCCGGGATAATGGAGTCAAGGGGATCTGCCAATATCCCTTCGTTAAATCCAGTGTCGAGTAAAAGCAAGCCGTGCCTAGTCGATCGAGCAGCTCATCAATACGAGGCATCGGGTACGCGTCGAATTTAGACACCGCGTTGACTTTTCTATAGTCCACACAGAACCGGACCGAGCCGTCGGCCTTGGGAACCAAGACCACCGGGCTGCTCCAGTCGCTGTGGGACTCCTCGACGATGCCCATTTCGAGCATGGCCTGAAGTTCTTCCCGAACCACTTTTTTTTGTGTTCGGGTAGTCTATAAGGGCGGCTACGCACTACCACCCCCGGGGGTGTCTCTATGTGGTGTTCTATGAGGTTAGTGCGACCGGGCAGGGGCGAGAACACATCCGAAAACTCGGCCTGCAACTGGGCGACCTCCGTGAGTTGGGTCGGGGAGAGGTGGTCTCCACAGGGGACCGGAGAGGTACGTGATGCCAAATCCCCTTTTTGAACCTCCGGCCCCAGCTCCGCCTTCTCCGGAACTACCGACACCAACGCCACAGGGACCTCCTCGTTCCAGAGTTTGAGCAGATTGAGGTGGTAAATCTGTAGCGCCCCACCCCTGTCTGTTCGCCTCACCTCATAGTCGACGTCCCCGACTCGCCGTGTGACCTCAAAGGGTCCTTGCCACTTGGCGATTAATTTGGAGCTCGACGTGGGCAAGAGTACGAGTACTTTATCTCCCGGTGTGAACTCTCTAAGGCGCGTACCCTTGTTGTACAGGCGGGCTTGCCGTTCCTGGGCCTGCCGCAAATTCTCCTGAGTTAGGTGGGTGAGCGTGTGGAGTTTTGCGCGCAGGTCCATAACGTACTGAATTTCATTCTTACTTTGTGAAGGTCCCTCCTCCCAATTTTCCCGCAGCACGTCCAGGATGCCGCGCGGCTTACGCCCATATAATAATTCAAACGGGGAGAACCCCGTGGAGGCTTGAGGGACCTCTCGCACTGAGAACAGCAAGGGTTCGAGCCACTTATCCCAATTACGTGCGTCCTCACTTACGAATTTCTTAATGATATTTTTGAGGGTGCGGTTGAACCGTTCTACTAAACCGTCCGTTTGTGGGTGATACACACTGGTGCGGATCGGCTTAATCCCCAATAACCCATACAGTTCGCGTAGTGTTCGTGACATAAACGTAGTGCCTTGATCAGTCAGAATCTCTTTCGGGATTCCAACTCGGGAGATGACGCGGAAGAGTGCCTCTGCAATACTGCGTGCTGAGATATTGCGCAGAGGCACTGCTTCCGGGTATCGCGTTGCATAGTCCACTAGAACTAATATAAAGCGGTACCCTCGTGCTGACCGATCTAATGGCCCGACGAGATCCATCCCAATTCTTTCAAATGGGGTCTCGATTAACGGTAGAGGGCGCAATGGTGCTTTTGGAATGGCCGCTGGATTTACTAACTGGCATTCGCGGCATGCCGTACACCACCTACGGACATCGCCGCGAATCCCCGGCCAATAGAATCGGGCCATTATTCGGGCTAGTGTTTTATCCTGCCCTAAGTGTCCAGCCATGGGATTAAAGTGAGCCGCCTGGAATACCAATTCCCGGCGGCTCTTTGGAATCAAAAGCTGCGTGACTCGCTCTTTCGTTTGAGTGTCCTGCGTCACTCGGTATAACCTATCCTTCATAATCGCGAAGTAGGGGAAGGACGGGGTGGCGTTCGGCGGGAGCGTTTGACCATCGATTACTCTCACTTGGTCAAACGCATGCCGCAGAGTCTCGTCTCGCGACTGCTCCAATGGGAAATCCGCGAGGGATTCCCCAATAGAGAGAGGAGGAGCCGGTGGCTCCTCAACCTGACGCGGAGATGACGTAGACGGCTCTGCGACAGCTGCTCCCGCCAAAACGACACCGGGACCTCCCCCTGTCAACTGGCAGGACCCACTCTCTACTAGGCGCGTCATTAAACCCCGAAATCCCGGCCAATCAGTCCCCAAAATTAACGAGTGGGTAAGGCGAGGATTAACCGCCGCCTTCACTATAAATTTTTCCCCTCTGAAAATAATATGGACCGACACCAAAGGGTAGCTGTGAACATCCCCGTGCACACACAAAACCTTCACCCCTTGTGCTCCCCCCAATGCCTTGTTTTGAACCAGGCTTTGGCGAATTGAGGTCTGATTACAACCAGAATCCACCAATGCCTGATATGTAGCCCCTTGGATACTCACCGGTATGCGATACGCTCCGGCCCGATCGAGGGCGGCCTCTGGCGCGTCGGGGATCCGAACCACCGCGCCCACTTCCATTGCTGTGCACTGCTGTTGAAGGTGGTCCGGTTCCCCGCAGCGCCAGCAAACCGGCCCGGGCTTCCCCTCTGCACCGGTGCTCTGGGGCTCACTCACCTGAGGTGGGGGAGAGACAGACACAGAAGGGAGAAACGGGAGGGCACCGCGGGTGCGGCGGGCCGGCAGGGGTGGTGCCGGCCCCCGCCTCCGCGGTGGGGGAATGGGGCGAGGACGGGACACAGAAGGAGGGGAGAGAGAGAGAGAAAGAGAAGAGGAGAGAAGAGATGTCGACATCTGCTGTCCTGCCGCCGAGACAGCCGCCAGATGATCCTCCGCCAGCTCGACTGCCTGATCCAGCGACGCCGGGCGGTGGCACTGGACCCACTCCGCGGCTCCTGCTGGTAAGCGGGCGATGAACTGTTCCAGTACCACCTGATCGACGATTCCCTCGGCGTCGCAATCTTCGGCCCTCAGCCACCGCCAGCAGGCGTCCCGGAGCTGCTGGCCGAACGCGAACGGGCTGCCAACTTCCTCCATCCGCAGCGCGCGGAAGCGCTGGCGCTGCTGCTCCGGCGTGCGCCCCACGCGCTGAAGGACAGCCCGGCGAAGGTCGGCGTAGGCCAGCCGGCGATCGGCGGGGAGCTGTAGTGCAGCCAGCTGCGCCTCTCCCGTCAGGAGGGGGAGGAGGCGCGCCGCGCGCTGCTCCATCGGCCACCCCGAGGCTTCAGCGACCTGCTCGAATAACGTGAAGAAAGCCTCGGGGTCATCCTGCGGGCCCATCTTAGTTAAGGTGAGGGGAGACGGGCCCGCGGCCGGAGCGCTGGTGGGCCCCGCCGACGCGAGGAGACGCCGGAACGCCTTGCGATCTTCTTGCTGGGCCAGCACCAGGGCATCGAAGCGCCGCTCTTGTTCCTTTCGGAGTGTGACGAGCGCCTGGTGCTGGCTTTGCTGAGCCGTGGCGAGGGCGTGGACCAGGTCGGTGAACGGGGAGGATTCCATGGGGCTGCTGGGTTGGTGCTCCATTTCCCGGGTTTCGGCACCACTGTAGCTTTCCCTAGGTGTGGGTGGAGCACAGAGGACGGCAGGACAGAGATCAGGTTCAACAAATCGTTTTATTGCTTCCACTTTTCAGGGAACACAATCGGTTTAAACCAGACACACACACACACACACACATCAGATGTCTGGTTCGGGAGAGATCTCCTCTGCTCTCGCTCTCCCTCCCTAAATAGGGCGCGGTCCCTGGGAAGACACACAAACACAGGTTAATTGCTCTCAGGTGAAGTGATTCTGCCACTTACCTTCCCTGACTCCGCCCTCCTGTCACAGACCGGTGCTTGACCACGCCCCCGCTGCCACAGACCTGTTTGGAGGAAGAATGGGACAAAAATAACACCTGAAACACTTCATCAGTTGGTGTCTTCAGTCCATAAACATCTTAAGTTATTATGAAAAAGATTTACAAAATCACTGTTTTCAGTTTATTCTTAAGTTTTATTTTTATTATTCGTTTTCACCAGTTTTTTGGATCCACTACTCCTCCCAGGGCTTTCAAGATCGAGACACCATTCCAATGCTGAAACATAGGGCTCGATCTGGAATGGCGTGCTTGTTTTCAGCTTTTGGATCGACACACCTGTTCTCTCATTCTTGTCATTTTTCTGTCATTTTTTTCCCATAGAGAATGAATAGGGCTCACGAATTGAATCGTCCTGCTCGGACACGCTTCATCGCAGACACACCAAACCTCATATGATACCGCAGGCCAACTCCTCAGACACATATGCATCTGGTTCTGACCCGCACTCATTTTTTCCTTTCTTTTCATGCCCCATTTTTTCATCCATTCACTTCCATTCATTTTCGGCCCCATTGAAAATGAATGGCGTTTTGGGAAAAAAGCTTTCACTCTCCGTCAAATTTTTTTAACTGAGTGAAGAAACTTCAAGAGACTTCATATGATGCCTCAGGGCAAGTCCCCACACATATCCATCCCCTCATCTGAGACCTGCACTCGTCTTTTTCCTGGGTTTTCACACATCCTTTTTTCCATCCATAGGCTTCCATTGATTTTTGGCCCCATTCAAATGAATGGAGTTTTGCTCAGTAACACTTCACCACACATCCACTGGTGTAGTGTGCTTGTATACAGATTTTGGATCGATGCACCCGTTAGCATGCTAGCATGATAGCTGTTAGCATGCTAGCTGTTCTGCTACAGCTCAGCAAGCACACTTTGCATTTTCTCTGCGGAAATGCAGTCTAGTTTCAACATACCATCTATCCCAACTTTTTCTGGTTTGGGGTTATAGATGCATTTAACTATATTCAAGATATTTTCATTTGCTAAGACTTTTTGTAGTGAAGTTCAGAGGCGATACTAGAGTCTGTTGTGGCCCCAAGCAAAAAATTTCCAAGGGGCCCTTCTGACCAGTGTTCATCACCAATGTGTTATAAATAATCTGACATCAATGCAAAATGTATGAAACCAAAGTTTTTTAAATTCCAAATGTGAAAATACAATGGTAAAAACAATAAAAAACAAAATAAGCCCTCGGGCCCTGACTCTCAGGGGGACCCCTGGGCCAGGGGGCCCCAAGCAGTTGCCTGTTCACAAGCTGCGCGTCTGGGAGAAGTTTCTAAGATTAGATGAACCGAAAACGCTGCCACAGTTGAAGTGACAGAGACCCCCCCTTATTCTGAAATTTGATGTGAACGTTAATAGAACCTCAACCTGCATCTCCAGGTGGTTGTGCCTTGTGCTGCTGCATGATTGGCTGATTGGGTAAATGCATGAATGAATGAGTGAGTGAGTAACATGAAGTGAGTGGTCAGTGCGTGTGTGTATACACACACAGTGTGCAAAAGTCTTAGGCACATGTACAGAAATGCTGTCAATCAAAAATGGCTTAAAAAATGTTTCAACATTTAAAAAAAAAAAAAAGCCTATCAACAGTGATCAGTAAGCCGTAATTAAACAAAGTCAGTATTTGGTGTGAGACGACCCTTTGCTTTAATTAATAAATAAATAAATAAATCTCATTATCTGTAGCCGCTTTATCCTGTTCTACAGGGTCGCAGGCGAGCTGGAGCCTATCCCAGCTGACTACAGGCAAAAGGCAGGGTACACCCTGGACAAGTCGCCAGGTCATCACAGGGCTGACACATAGACACAGACAACCATTCACACTCACATTCACACCTACGCTCAATTTAGAGTCACCAGTTAACCTAACCTGCATGTCTTTGGACTGTGGGGGAAACCGGAGCACCCGGAGGAAACCCACGCAGACACGGGGAGAACATGCAAACTCCACACAGAAAGGCCCTCGCCGGCCACGGGGCTCGAACCCGGACCTTCTTGCTGTGAGGCAACAGCGCTAACCACTACACCACCGTGCCGCCCTCCGTGCAGTCATTAAGGCACAAAGAAGCCGAACCAATTACTAACACTCTGGAAATTGATGTAAATATTTCAAAGATTCTACTTTTCCCTCAAGTTGTTGAATATTCATTTGTAAAATAGAAGCATTTTCATGAGCACAGTCTCAATTTTGGACCTCATCAAAAATCGTATTTCACACGAGGAACTAAATAAATGTAGTACAGGAACCAATGGTAGGGTGGGGCTGTTTGTCAAACACGAGTGATGGAAGGGTTTTTCTACAATCCTGGTTTATCGTACGCTACAACAGGAAGTCCGTGGCACCACTTCTGCATTAAAACTGTAACTGAAGGAACGGCACCAAACAGAATTGGACACTGTTGCTTACAAAATGCCTCTTGCTCTCCTCTTCTATATAATTTACTTAAACAGTAAGTAAATTAGGGGCGGCACGGTGGTGTAGTGGTTAGCGCTGTTGCCTCACAGCAAGAAGGTCCTGGGTTCGAGCCCCGGGGCCGGCGAGGGCCTTTCTGTGCGGAGTTTGCATGTTCTCCCCGTGTCCGCGTGGGTTTCCTCCGGGTGCTCCGGTTTCCCCCACAGTCCAAAGACATGCAGGTTAGGTTAACTGGTGACTCTAAATTGAGCGTAGGTGTGAATGTGAGTGTGAATGGTTGTCTGTGTCTATGTGTCAGCCCTGTGATGACCTGGCGACTTGTCCAGGGTGTACCCCGCCTTTCGCCCGTAGTCAGCTGGGATAGGCTCCAGCTTGCCTGCGACCCTGTTGAAGGATAAAGCGGCTACAGATAATGAGATGAGATGAGTAAGTAAATTATATATACAGACCTTCTTGCTGTGAGGCGACAGTGCTAACCACTCCACCACCGTGCCACCTAAATAAATAATAATAATAATAATATCCGTCTCAGGTCCAGTGAGTGCAGTTTTATGCGGAAATGATCTGTAGGTTTTGCTGAGCATCTTACAGAACCAACCACAGTTCTTCTGGACACTTTGTCTCACACACTTCATTTTACACCAAAACCTTTGCAGTAGCCTTCATTATGTTTTCTTTTTTAATCTGTAAAGTGCTCTGTTATGGAATATACTGCTCAGATACAAACATTTAATTTTGTGCCGGCAAATGAATGTTTGGACCCTCAAATGTTTTTGTAACATTTTGACTTGATAATGCAGAAGTCATAAAATAGAAATCTATAACAGTTTGTATGGGAAAAAATAGAGTGCCTAAGACTTTTGCACAATACATTTATCTTCAAGTAGTGAATGTACGCATCACAAGTGAGTGATGCGAACAATTGATACATTTTCAACATGAGAAGATAAACTTCATATCTTCGTGCCACTGTGTAAATGTTCTTTATATGGTGGTATTCTGAATGAAATATATCCGATATACCACTCAACGCCAGCCAATATTATTTAAATGTACAATAGTACAGTACAGATACATTCGCATGTGTACCAATAAAAGACTGGTGCATCTTAAAGTGGTGTTCCAACATTAAAAGGTTTGAGGTAATGTGAAAGTTTCATGAGAAGTCAAAGTACAGTTCTCAGCATGATCAAAATGACCCTAAATCAATTTTCTATCCTTTCCTCAGTAAAGGAAACATGTCAATCACTATGTGGTGATCACACATTCACTAAATATCCTGTGAAGAGAAATTGGGCAGAAATATGGTCAAATGAACACTAAATGCATATTAGACACGCCATGTTCTCTTCTTTAAAATTGAAACCCTTGAAGGAACCGTTACAGCCGTCAAACTTCTCTATCCTAAAAAAGGTATATGTGATAAATTTAGTTGAGTCCTGACTGTGAGATTGGAGTTAGGCTTCTTATTCCAAAGGATTTCACATAAAACCTGGGTGTACAGTAAGAACTGGAACACTATGGCATGAAATTATAGGAAAATAAATCAAATCAATGATCAGGTGGAGAGAGACAGGACGATGTGAAGCAGCATTACAGTCACATCCCCAGAGTTGATTCTTTTCCAATCATGAAACCATGTTGTGAAGTGTTACATAATTACTACATGATTTCTAAAGTTAATTTTGAAGTTTTAGAATATTTTAAGCTACCCATGTAGTGTTATACTGTGTAAGTTATTATTTTCAAAGCTTTATGATTTCATAAGTTTGTTTTTTTCTCCTCATTTCTTAAGTTTCTTAAAAGCTGTACTGCCTGTCAGATTTTTCAAGTGTAGGTCATAAAAAGAATTTTCCCCGACACCCAATTATTTTTGTTTAGTGACCGAAAGCTACTGAATTCGAATCACAGACAATTTTATTTTATAAATAGAACAATGAGTTTAAGGCCATGTGGCTCTAAATTCTCCGCCATTTTTTCCTGCTTCACCATGACCCAATTCAAGATACTGTGTCATGCATCATGTGGTGGGCTTTCCCCGTTCACGCAAGGCATTGTGGGATACAAATTTGAAACAGGAAAGAAAAATGGAGGATGCAAGTGTGCAAATGAAACGTGAAAGAGCGACTACAGTAACAGAAAGCGAGAAGACATTATGTTATATACAAAGGACCAAACTAATAAATAATCGGCGGTCAGTGAGCACCTCGGTGTGATCAGCTGTTCGTTTAGCGACAGAATGATGGAACTGTCAGTGCACGCTCAAAGGGAAACCTGTAGATGGCAGTAATGCAACATTGTGGATGCCAGCTGCCGTAAAACCCAAAAGAAGGTAAACCTGCGCATGCACACACGGACTTCCTCTGTCTGCTTGACTGCACAAAGCAAGCAATTCCCTCAAATTAAATAACTTCCCAGACACAGAATAGCCCGATATTTTGTAAGATGTTACAGAAATAAACATATCACAATGACCACATTTCAGAGGGAACTAAATTTAACACATTTTATAAAATCAAAAGTCCTTCTAGCTTTAAGTTTTGCAGGTAACGATTCCAAGTTTGTAACCACCCTTTTCTCTTCCATTATTAATCATTTTTATATATGCATCATCCATTTCAATTTTTTTCTCCTCTATTTTTTGTAATTTTATTGTAGATAGTTTGGATACAATATTCAATAGAAGAGCCACCTAGTGGAATTTATTGAATAAAGCCATTATTATTATTATTATTATTATATTTTACACATGGTATTTGAGGTTATAACTGGATCATTAGTCTTCTCGTTGAGCCACTACCTGTGACCCAAGAGGACAAGCTACTCTTCTCCAAGTCTAATCTTGTCTTTGTTTAGTCCATTCTTTTCTAGATTCACGTTAACATCCAGGGCTTTTCGAAGTACATGAGCTGTTCCAAGCAAACAGGTTTTCTGTAACACATCCCCCCTCCGACTGACTCCCATCTTTTCAAGTTTTTTTTTTCTTACATTACTTATAACTATGCCTAAAGCTCCTAAAAGGTCGAAACTTTCATCTTCCTGCTTCCAACATTTGAGAATTTTGTATTTAAAAATCAGTACAATGCTTGATCTTTTCTTTTTAAGGACTCATGTCAGACAGACAGGCTGCATCAAGGACAAAACAGACTTTCTGTTGTCCAGCAAAAAAAAAAATCTGGTTTGTTATGCGCCATCTTTGTCTGTATTGACAAATCCTATAGAATCTTAGTATCTTTATTATAAAGTGTTGTATTCCTTTATTTCTTTCATACTATGCCAGTATCCCAACAACCGCACTTTAATAAAGATCAGACTATACTTTTTAATCCATCTATAGTCATGTTTAATGCTGTGGAACATCCAAGAAAATTTATTAGTTCTTGTTATTACTTACATTATAAAAGTGACCAATTCCCATCCATTAGGGTGGTCCCCAAATTTTTTTTAGGATTTTGTTACGACCACCTTACCTTTTTTTTTTTACATTGCCTAAAAGAAGTTATTGTGCGAAATTTGGTTAAGATTGAACAATGTTTAGAGGTGCCACAAAGCCATTAAAGTTTTCACTCAAGACACAATATAAAATAATGTGGCTCATTAACTGTTTCATATTAATACAAACAATAAAGTAATATAACTTCCTGTGTTCAAAGTAACAATAGCTATTAGCTGTGATTTTCTAAACCCTTCAGTATTCTGGTATCTTGTGGAGATAAAAGAACACACTAAGGACTTCCCGAGCAGAAGGAAGCTTTCTCCCAGACAGTTCCTTGGAAGTGCGACCAATTAACCAAACATAATCGTCCTTTCTGGTTTTGTGCTTTGCACCACCGGTACTACTTGTATTACTGTTGCTAGCCGTCTGAAAAACATAGAAAGAAAAACATTCACAACTTCATCAGCATATTACGATCAGTGCTCATTGTTTAAGAACCCCTTAGTGCATGAAAGTTAACCTTCTATCAGTCTATAAACTCTTCCTGCCTCTTCTTTTTCATAGAAGTGGCGTATTCCCTCTAGAACTGTGACTTTTTGGGGGTTTGAGATCTTCTCTGCAACAGTCTACGCACCAACTAATGTTAATGGCTTAACTTGATTTGCAACCTTGTGTGGCACCTCTAAATATTAACCAATTTTCTGAAATTTTGCTTGTTGCCTTCTTTTAGCCTGTGTAAAAAAATGGTAGGGTGGTCAGAATGTTTCAGTAAAAAAAAAAATTTCCCATACATTTCGGGACCACCCTACCATCCATCCATTATCTGTAGCTGCTTATTCTGTACAGGTTCGCAGGCGAGCTGGATCCTATCCCAGCTGACTACGGGTGAAAGGCGGGGTACACCCTGGACAAGTCACCAGGTCATCGCAGTGCTGACACACTGAGACAAACAACCATTCACACTCACATTCACACCTACGCTCAATTTAGAGTCACCAGTTAACCTAACCTGCATGTCTTTGGACTGTGGGGGAAACCGGAGCACCTGGAGGAAACCCACGCGGACACAGGGAGAACATGCAAACTCCACACAAAGGCCCCCATCAGACACTGGGCTCAAACCCAGAACCTTCTTGCTGTGAAGTGACAGCACTAACCACTACACCACCGTGCCACCCTGTGATCAATTCCCTCGTCTCAAAAGTGTTACAGCTTCACCTCAGACTTCGAGGACTATATTTTAGCCTTACATACTATTCAATGTGTACATTATACTGTTCATGCTCCATTTACACCGACACTTCAAATTTACTCAGAAGACTGAGTCAGGCTATACTCATTTAATTTCAAATACTATACCTTTCTTTAGTATAAATATGGGGGTGATTATAGAAAATCGCCCACACTATCAAGAAGTAGTCCAAATTTCTCGATAATCATCTCGAGTGACTCGGCAAAATGGCAGCCTATAGTGGCTTCGTCACTGTAAGTAAGGAAGAATTACAAATAATGAAAGAAAACGCTGTTCCTAAAAGCACTAAAGATGCTCCAAAGTTTGGTCTAAAGCTATTCAAAGGGAAGGTGGGATTGGGATTTATTTCATCGATTTCAAAACAAAAGTATTTTATGTGACTCAGCCTAGATAAGTGACAAGTCTGCACCGCAAAGTTATTACATTTACAGTACATACAATTGAAGTTTGAAATAAATTATACTTTTTTTTTAATCCGTCAATCACCTGTGTATTTATACTAAAACAATTATCCATCTCAGGCTCAGTGAACAATCACCTCGACTTCGTCTCTTATTCACAGATATTCGCTTCACCTTCAGCGAATTATTGTTAAATATAATTTTTTTTACTGAATATCCATCCATCCATTATTCATTCTGCTCATCCATCAGGGTGCAGGGGAAGCTGGAACCAATACAAGCTACTGTACATACAAAAACCTTCAGAATTATTGGCACCCTTATTGAAAGTGAGTAAATATTAGCACTCTGCTATTTATGGAGTTTAACACCATTTCCCCCCCCCCCCCCAAAAGATCAAGAGTTTGCTTATGTAGTGTACATTTTTACGCAAAACTTTTCAAAATGATCAGTACCCTTACAGTTCATACCTGCTGAAGCCTTTCCTAGAAATCTTTCTTGTAAAATTGAAGATGCTTGGCGGGACGATGGACTTCCATAGTGAACATCTGAAGCTCCTTTATATACAGTATCTTAAGTTTGTGCATCACATGATCTCCCCCTTCAATGTAGGCAAATGAGAGGCGGGACACACCCTGGGCAGGTCGTGAAACTACCCCGTGGCTAATGTGCTTTTTACGCTGGCAGCGGGAACAAGTTGCACACACTTTCCTTCGTGTTTATACACTCGTGCTCTATCGGTGGCAAACCAGAGGTTAGACAGGTAAAACACAAAAGAATGCTTGTGCAAATCAGTGATCAGAAGCTTGTTTTTTTTTTTTTTGCTTTATTGTCCTCTTGCTGCTCGCTTCGGTTTAAACACTTGGTGATTCGGCAGTAAATCCAATGTTTAGTTTTGAAAAACTGATTCACTCCGAGTGACCTGTCGTTCAGGGAACAAATTGACTCCGAGTCGGCCCTTTTAGATGAATTTTAAAATTGTAAAAGCAAAACAATGATCTGCATCTCCCCACAAATGGATGAGGGTAAGAACTTTAGTTATCACTGCGACTGGCTTGGGAATCGCTCGACTCCATTTAAAGGCGGAGAAGTTCGATAAGGAATTGACCCTTGAGTTTGCCATGAAGCAGTCTTGTCCGGATGATAAATGACACAGATCAATGCTACTTGCCATCAATTGTGTTTAGGCAGTAAGTGAGAACAAGCTGCACCCAGAACAAGATGCGCCCAAAGGTGTCAAATTGTTCCGGAACAAATCGCGTTTAGATGGGCAGTTGCACCAGGGAAACTTGTTCCACTGCAAGTGCCCATGTAAAATCAGAGTCACTACATGTGACAATACACAATCCTCCTCGGTCTTCTTGTCCTACAAATTATGACACGGAAAAATCCCCAAAGTTGTAATTCATGAACAGTCCACTCTACAGTCAGAGGAAAATGTTTGTACACCCTTTGGAATTTTTTACATTTCTGCCTAAATTGGTCATAAAACATCATCTGAACTCTCCAGCAATCTTAAGAATGAACAAACAGTGTCTGCTTGAACTAAAACCACCCAAACATTTGTGTTTTATCATATTTTTATTGACCATAAGATGGAATTATTCACAGGATAGGGAGGCATAAGTAAGTACACCCTTTGATTTAGTAGTTGGTTGACCCTCCTCTGGCTGCAATAACTTCAACCAGACGTTTCCTGTAGTTGCAGACTAGACGGGCACAATGATCAGGAGAAATCTTGCACCATTCTTCTTTGCAAAACTGTTGCAATTCAGCAAGATTCCTGGGATGCCTGGAATGGATGGCTTTCTTGAGGTCATGCCACAACATCTCGATTGAATTGAGGTCGGGGCTTTGACTGGGCCATTCCAGAACATGAATTTTGTTCTTCTGAAACCATTCTAATGTCGACCTGCTTCTGTGTTTAGGGTCATTGTCCTGTTGCAGGACCCATCCTCTCTTGAGTTTCAACTTTTTGACAGATTGCCTCAGGTTTTTCTGCAAAATATCTCGATATACTTGAGAATTCATTTTCCCATTGATTATAGCCAGTTGTCCAGACCCAGAGGCAGCAAAGCACCCCCACACCATGATGCTACCGCCGCCATACTTGACAGTGGGGATGAGGTTTTGCTGATGGTGTGCTGTACCGACTTTCCTCCACACATGATGTGGTGTGTTCCACCCAAACAATTCAACTTTGGTTTCATCAGACCACAATATGTTTTTCCAGTGGCGCTGAGGAGCATCCAAATGCTTTTTCGCGAACTCCAAACGAGCAGAAATGTTCTTTCTGGACAGCAATGGCTTCCTCCGTGGCCTTCTCCCATGAATCCCATTCTTGTTCAGTGTCTTTCTTATAGTAGATGTGTCCACAGAGATGTCTGCATGTTTCAGTGATTTCCTCAAGTCTTCAGCGGACACTCTTGGATTCTTTTTTACCTCATTGATGATGACTCGCAGTGCCTTTGGAGCGATCTTCGCAGGGCGGCCACTCCTTGGCAGAGTAACAACCGTTCCAAATTGTCTCCATTTATACACAATTTTTCTAATTGTAGACACATGAACACCAAGGGTCTTAGAGATGGTTTTGTAACCTTTTTTAGCTTTATACAAATCAATTATTTTGTGTCTTAAGTCTTCAGACAGCTCCTTTGAGCAAAGCATGATGCACAGAACATGCCTCTCATCAAAACACACCTTTTAACTGGTTTTCCAGTGGGGTGGGTAGCTTACGACACACCTCAGTGATTGGACATCAGGTTGGCTCACACCTGAGTCAAATTGTTTAATCATCTAATTAGTCTAATTAGCTCTTGGATGAGCCTTAGCTAAGGGTGTACTTACTTCTGCCTCCCTATCCTGTCAATATTTCCGTCTTATGGCCAATAAAAATATGATAACATGTAATTGTTTGAGTGCTTTTAGTTCAAGCAGACACTGTTTGTTCATTCTTAAGATTGATGGAGAGTTCAGGCGATGTTTTATGACCAATTTAGGCAGAAATGTAAAAAATTCCAAAGGGTGTACAAACATTTTCCTCCGACTGTACATACGATCTGTCGGTCTCCGTTTGATCACAAAACAATAAAAGGTTTCCCAAATCAACATTTCAGCAACTTCAAATCAACAATATTAGTGCCCCGTGCTGCCCATTTTCTGAATCGAGCAAAAAAGTTCGTCTACTCCGCCGGCGCTGCAATGAGTGAAAATCACGCGATTGCATTCCTGCATGCTGATTGGCCAAAGCTAGAACGGTGTTCATGAACTTTACACGCTGTGCTGTTTTACATAGACTGTGTACTACTTGTTTAATTTCCAACACTTCCACACCATGACATGGTGTGTTGTGAGCCTTTAATCCCATTTTTGTTACTCTGACAGTTCATATTCAAAACACTGGTGCATGGTTTCTTGCAGATGAATTCAACATCACTCAGCTTTCAACCAATCAGCATGCAGGAATCAATCACGTGCTTTCCAAAATGGCAGCACAGGCAGTGTAGACTGGAAGTTTTCTGCTTAGGTTTTTTTTTTTTTTTTGGGGGGGGGGCACACACACCAACCATTTGGATCAATATTATTGACTTGAATAACATGTTGGGCCGAGTAATCTTTATTGATTCATGATCAAAATAAGGTTGGTAGACGGGCCATGGAGCGAGCAGTTTACAGAACACATGACGCGCCAGCTTTGGGTATTTTTCCATGTTATAACTTGTAGGAAGGAGGATTGTGTATTGGGGCATGTAGCGACTGTGTGGAAAAGCAGCTTAACACAGACAAACCATTCACACTCACACCTACGGGCAATTTAGAGTAGTTAGTTAACCTAATTCCCATGCCTTGGCTGTAGGAGGAAACCCACACAGGCACAAGGAAAACATGCAAACTCCACACGGTTGGTCACATGGCTCGAACTTGGAACCTTCTTAGGCTACATCCACACAACGAGATTTTATTAAAAAAAAAATCGCGTCCACATGGGCAACGGATCAGTAAAATATCAGGTACATATGGCAACGCAACGCTTGCTGAAAACGATGCAATACACATGCCACACCTCTACGTGCGCTGTAAGACGGTCCCATCGGAGACACCAGAACAATAGAAGAAGTAGGACGCATGCGCATAAACCCCTTCTTCTACCCGGCGTGAAGCACTCACAAGAACAAGCACACAACAACAAGAAGATGGCTGCGACTACGCGAGGAAATCGTGCCTTCTGTGTGTACAAATTAGTTTTATTAGTGTGCATAGTTTTATATAACTTAATTTTCTTATTGTGTGAACATTTTGAAAAGCATTTTTATATAATTTATATAACTTTATATTGTGTGAACATTTTTGAAAAGCAGCCTTATCCAATAAAAAAAAAAAAAGAAATTCAAGAAATGGTTCAGTTACTTGTTTATTTAAAAGAAAAGCTGGATACAAAAGTGAATGCAATGCAGTGGTTCATACAAAACAGCGAGAGTGCTGCTTGTTCTAGTCATGTGGTTGTGACGTCATCGTAAACAAATCCGTTCTACTCATCCAGACGACTTCGCAACGGCGCCGTTGCCAGATTTTTCCACTCTGGAACCCGTTCTCAAAAAATATCGTTTTGGGGCACCCAAAACGCCGGTGCCGTGTGGACGCCAGGCCGAAACGATAAACAATTTTATCAGATTCACCTGAATCCGTTGCCGTGTGGACAGCCTCTTAGTCTGAGGCAGCAGTGCAAACCATACGTTAATTTGTATTACTCTTACTTGCACACTATTTTAGATTGCTGCCATATGTGATGTGATCGATCTGTTTCTAGCTACAAAAGGCACTGACACTTTTAGGAGTCTCCAATGCTAAACATCTCATGTTTAAAAAAACAAAATAAGAACAAAATTACACATCATTAATCCATTTATGGGAAAAGAGTAGCTGAAGGATTTGTTTTTTAATGAAAAATTTTTATTTATATAAACTCACAAGTATATCCACATACTTGAAGCAATTTAAAAAAAAAAAAAAAAAGGTACAGTGGAAAAGGCTACATTTAATAAATTAAAAAAAAAAAAAAAAAAAACACTCACCCACACTTCTGACTACTGAACACATTTTGAGAGCTGCTTTTCTCTGCTGCACTAACCTGCAGTTCCAGAAACATCTAACATTTATTCATCATAAAGGTTTGGTAAGTTTACCTTTTATACATTTTTAACAACCTTGAATTTTTCACTTAATTCTATACATGTCTGAAAGCTCAAATTTGCCATTCAGCCTACACACAATAGCAATATTTTTTTTCTTCAATAGTACCTAAAACCGCATTTAAAAAAAAAAAAAAGGTCCCTCAAAGCAGCAACCTGCAGCCAGACGCACTACAAAACAGATGATCAATCTCAAATCTAGTGAGACTTATAAAACCTTGAGACGTCTCAGGTCACAGCTTTCAACTCCCAACCTTCACTGAGGCGGAGAATAAAATTATCTGTATAATTGAGCACTTTGTGCTGTGAGAATACAGAGCTGTTTTCCTCCGTTTGGCAGGATGTCAGAAGTCTTCACAGGGATGTGAACACAGCAGCAGTACTTTACCAAAGTCTCAGTTTGGCAAAAGCATTTTATGATTCAGACAGGATCGATCCCATCACACACTCGAAACTGGACTAGAACGTCAAATTAAATCCACTCATTTTTCTGTAGAGTTGTATATCGGTGCCTTATTTTATTTAAATATTTAGCATATGTACATGTATTAAAATAAATTTATCCATCCACTTATTCTATCCACGTTCACTGGATATGAGCAACTACTGCATGGTCACTACAGTAAGGCAGGGGGCGCTAATGAGACAGTCATGCTGGCTAACCCGTTATTTTTTTAGTGAATTATTATATCCGAAATTGTGAACACTAAAATCCCATTAGAAGATAGATGCTTTATTTACTTACACACACCTTCCACATTCACTGGATATGAGCAATCACGTGATCTGAGTGGCTACTATACTACTAGGATATCAGCTCATATACAGTGAGTAGAGAAAAACAAGATGGCAGAGCATGTTGCTGACCCAACCAAGAACAGAATAAAAACTCCTTGAAAACAAAACCCCCAAAAAAGATACAAAAATAAATAAGTATTTGATGGTAAGGACATCTTATTTTTCAAGAATTATCATTACATTTTCCCCAAATTGATCCTGTCATCTCACCAGTTTGTTTACATTCTTCATCTTTAAGCATTAAAACTTGGAAATTTTTGAGACTGGTTCAAAGTAGTAGTTTGAAAATTACAGAACTGAAATGTCCAAGGAAAAATTAAAGCTGTTCTATCCCTCGGCATGACAGCACTTTCTCCAAAAAAAAAAAAAACCCACACACCACTAAAAAGTCAAATTTGTGCAGCCAGCCATCGATAGGTTAAGAAGTCCACCGAAGCAGAAATGGTTGTCAGATGTTTTGTATAAAAAGTTAATCAAATTTGCAAAAAAAAAAAAAAAGTACTCCGTTTCTCAAAATCCAGTGAATGTGGAGAGAATAAAACAGTTATTCCACTCACTCATCGTACATGGATTATAGACAACTATCAGCTCATGTACAACTTGATTTCATGGAATAACTGTTTAAGTAAATTATACACAAGAGGAGAGCAAGAGGCATTTTGTAGGCAACAGTGTCCAATTCTGTTTGGTGCCGTTCCTTCAGTTACAGTTTTAATGCAGAAGTGGTGCCACGGACTTCCTGTTGTAGCGTACGATAAACCAGGATTGTAGAAAAACCCTTCCATCACTCGTGTTTGACAACCAGCCCCACCCTACCGTTGGTTCCTGTACTACATTTATTTAGTTCCTCGTGTGAAATACGATTTTTGATGAGGTCCAAAATTGAGACTGTGCTCATGAAAATGCTTCTATTTTACAAATGAATATTCAACAACTTGAGGGAAAAGTAGAATCTTTGAAATATTTACATGAATTTCCAGAGTGTTAGTAATTGGTTCGGCTTTTGTGCTTTAATGACTGCACGGAGGGTGGCACGGTGGTGTAGTGGTTAGTGCTGTCGCCTCACAGCAAGAAGGTCCGGGTTCGAGCCCCGTGGCCGGCGAGGGCCTTTCTGTGCAGAGTTTGCATGTTCTCCCCGTGTCCGCGTGGGTTTCCTCCGGGTGCTCCGGTTTCCCCCACAGTCCAAAGACATGCAGGTTAGGTTAACTGGTGACTCTAAATTGAGCGTAGGTGTGAATGTGAGTGTGAATGGTTGTCTGTGTCTATGTGTCAGCCCTGTGATGACCTGGCGACTTGTCCAGGGTGTACCCCACCTTTCGCCCGTAGTCAGCTGGGATAGGCTCCAGCTCGCCTGCGACCCTGTAGAAGGATAAAGCGGCTAGAGATAATGAGATGAGACTGCACGGACTCCACAAATCTGTCCAAAAACTTATGATCCATTTTAGCTCAAATCCATCAGTGTCATCTGAACTCATGCTTGAATAGACGAGATTAGACGTGATGAAAATCTGACCTTTTGTTCAAAGTGGTTTAGCTGATCAAAATAGCAAATTTCCTAACATTTAAATATCAATGTAGAAATAGTACAGACTCTTGAATATTTATACTTCGTTCTGAATATTTCAAGATTCTAAAACCTTCCTGTTTCATTTCCTGTTTTAGAGAAATGCCCCTGATTTGCAGTGTGGTCTTAGACTTTTGGACCCTGCTGTACAGAAGATGGATTTTTCTCCTGCTTTAGGATGAATAGAACAAACTGCATACTACAGATTGGTGAAATTTGGTTCCGTCTGAAATGTGGGTCATTGTGATATCTGTTTATTTCTGTAATATAGCTCACAAAATATCAGGCCATTCTGTGGCTGGGAAGTTATTTATTTGAGGGGATTAAAGCAAATGTGCATGAAACCGCTCGCGTCGCGCAGTTAAGCAGACAGAGGAAGTCCGTGTGCGCATGCGCAGGTTTACCTTCTTTTGGGTTTTACAGCAGCTGGCATCCACAGTGTTGCATTACTGCCATCTACAGGTTTACCTTTGAGCGTGCACTGACAGTTCCATCATTCTGTCGCTAAACGAACAGCTGATCACACCGAGGTGCTCGCTGAGCGCCCATATTTATTAGTTTGGTCCTGCGTTTCCTTTTCTTCTCGCTTTCCGTTACTGTAGTCGCTCTTTCACACATGTCCTCCATTTTTCTCTCCTGTTTCAAATTTGTATCCCACAATGCCTTGCGTGAACGGGGAAAGCCTACCACATGATGCATGATGTAGTATCTTGTATTGGGTCATGGTGAAGCAGGAAAAAATAGAGGAGAATTTAGATTTAAATTGTTCCATTTAAAAAAAATAAATAAATACCCCCCCCCATAAAATTGGAAGTCTGATTTGAATTCAGTAGCTTCCAGGTCACTAAAAAAATAATTGGGTGTCAGGAAAATTCTTATGACCTACACTTAAAACCTTAAAAGGTAAGAACGAACAACTTTATTCTTCATCACACACACGGCAGCCATGCTAACAGCACCCAGGGAGCAGTTGGGAGTTAGGTGCCTCGCTCAAGGGCACCTCAGCCCAAAGCAGTCCTACATTAACCTAGTCTCCTTTAATAAATATGTTGGGGGGGGGGGGCTAAAGTATATCCTTAGCTACTGAGACAATTACCTTTTGGTTTCTAATTTTCTTCAATCATGTCCCCAACAAGACATCCATGTTTGTTTTACAGGCATCACCTGCCCTAACGTAGCCCTGCTATAGTTGAGGCTTAAATCATAAGGTCACGACAACAACGAAAAGATTTCTGTTGGGGGGGGGTGACCCACAACCCTGTCGCTGTCTTAAGACTACAGTAAATCTACAGAACATTGGAATAAATCCCCTGCATCTTTGGCAATAAACAAATTTCAGTAGCAAGTCTGTTATAAAAAAAGTGATTATGTGCAAAAAGAAGTGATCATGCTGTAAAAGCCGACCAAAATTAAGCTCAAATGCAAAAAGTGCTTCCCCATCATACACTGAAGGACAAAAGCAAAGTCAGAAGTCAGGGAGGAAGGGGAGCCCACAATCACTGGCCTTTTATTAAATTACCTGCTCAGCTACTCACCTGTAAAAAGGCTGAAGGCCAGATTCCTTAAGCATCGATACATGGTCTACTGATGGTATAAATTTGAAAGCATTTATAAACTCACTCTGTGGAACCTTCACACTGAAGGAAATGCTAAATGTCTGAGAGATCATACACTTGCACATAACTGTCGTCAGCACAGCCAGCAGGCTCCATCTGCTGCGTCCAGCTGTTTGTGTGGGTTAAACGAGGCAGTAGAGATGAGAAGAGGGCAGACCAGCAGCTCTGACACACCAACTCACCCTCAAGTATCACTTCAACATTAATGTGGTGCACCATCACAGCTACTGGAGTCACTGCCAGCGTGATGGAAAGGAGGAAGAGATTATTCATACATTTCTCCTCAAGCAGGAGGTAGCAGTGACCACAAAGTCATTGATGAAAAGGATAAACACTTCATTTTTTTTTTTTTTTTTTGCTGTTGTAGGAAAATGAAAAAGTCAACATGAAGCAGAGTTACAATTACAGGCCCAAAGTAGGTTATTTTCCAAATCACACACCATAATGAAGCACTTTTCCTTGCATACTGCAGTTTTTGTGAGGAGTACTCATAACCATCAGGGTTCCCCAGAAAATCTTAAGAAGCAGACTTCCAAAAAAAAAAAAAAAAGGCAGATCTGGGATTTGCAGTGGCAAAGCACTCCAAAGTTGCACCAATGCTGGGGGGTGTCTGGGGGCATCTCCCCCAGAAAATGTAGAAATTTACAGGCCTTCTGGTGCACGCTCCGCTAATAAATTCCTAACCATTTCCCTGTAAAATGCTTGCAAGAGATGTATGACATTTCCCTCCAGATGTGCTTGGCTTTCTCAGTTCTCCATTATTATAATAATAATAATAATAATAATAATAATAATATGCTACCTGGCTCTATAACTACATGGGGAGCTTATCTGGTGCATGTGTAAATGTACTTTATGTGCTTCTGGTGTGGTATTGTGTATAGTTTTAACTTCAGCATAAATATTTGCACTTTATAAATACCAAGCGCTTGGCTAAGGGACCAGATATCTGTATGGAACTTCAGTACTCCAGGTAGCTTCTGGATATGAAAATAATTCAGATCTAAATTGTAATTCATATTTAATATATATACACAAACCTGCAGAAAACAGACTTTATATTTGGCCCACAGAAGGTTTTAGTTTATTCTTGGTGGCATTTTGTGAAAACTGAGTAAAATAGTCTGCAACAACCACCAACTGTGCTTTACCATCTGCTACAGCGTGATCACATGGTCCGGCTCAGCCAATCAGAGCTTGATAATCGATCAACGAATATGGAATCACGTCCAGTCATGCCAGACCCGAATCGAAGACAATTTCATAGTGAAATGATTGGATTTGCAGCAAATTATGGGCAGCAGAGATGATGTAAATTGCTTGAACACTGAAAGGCAAGTTTTGGGTTTTTTTTTCCTTCCTTCTTCTAGAATTGAGTACCCGGCGCAGACCATCTGTGTAGGCAGGGAAAACCACCAGTCACCAGTGCTTATGGATATCTCTGATCCATCCATTAAATACAGCTACGCTGTGGAGCATTCGGGGGGAGGGGGGGGGGGGGTAATTCCTCCACCACTCTCATATGATTGTAATGAGAAGAAAAACAAGAAACAAAAAACACAACTTGCATAACTGAGAAACTGGAAAAAGTGTAAACGCCTGTGAAGACTTTCCCCTGGTGGAAAAACATCCTGAAGTGTTGAAACATCAGAGACTCCTTCTATAAAACCTTAAAACATCTCTTTACTGTTTCACCATCATCCATACTGTATCTGTCAGGGCCACAGGGAACACTGGAGCCAATCCCAGCTGACTTCATACAAGAGGTGAGGTCCATGGTGGGCAGGTTGCCAATCTATCACCGGGCTAACACCACGACAACCATTCACACCTATGGGCAATATATACCCTGTCCACACTAGGGATTTTGTACCGATACAATACTACTTTCGTACCGCAACACCTGTCCACACTAGCAACTATACCGGTACTGTAGCAGTATAACTGTATCGGTACAAAAACCCACAAATGTATGGGTTTCGTACCGGTACAGTAGCGCTTCGCTGTAGTGTGGACAGATGAAGCGGCTCTGTATCGATACAAATATAATGCGCAAGCACAAAATCACACCTCAATCGATGTCTTCGCTGAATAAAATGAACGGAGATTCGTTTTCTTTGTTTCTTTCTCAACTGCCTCGCACGTTCTATACGATTTGACTGAATAAATGAGCACCAGAAATACAGACTGTACATTGACAACAAAAAGCGCACACTGTTTCATCCACCATATTCTCGGAAGGAAGTTACTCAGTAACCACGGAAACATTTCGCGCACACGCATAACTAGCGTGAAAGAAAACCGCAAACATTTCTCACTAGTGTGGACAGATGCACTAAACTGTACCGGTATACTTTGTATCGATACAGTTATACCACTATCGTACCGGTATATATGTGAACACAGCTTTAGAGAGTAGCCACCTGACTTCATCTACACATCTTTGGAAACTGGAGGAAACTCCACACAGAAAGGCCCCAGTTGGCCACAAGGTTCAAATCCAGAATCTTCTTGCTAGGGGGCAACAGTGCTCACCCCTGCACCAGCCTTCTGTCCTCCACCATAACCAATGCTCGTTTTTCTTTGTTAAGGCCACACCAATTCAATTAGTTGGTTCTCAGAAGTCACCGCTTGAAGAAAATGCAAAATGAAAAAAAAAAAAAATCGAAATCAAACTCCTGCCAACAGAAAAGGTCACGTGACATTGAAAACCAATCAAATCGCCCCTTTTGATAAAGACTTGTGGAAGAAACATGCCTGTGGAGGGGAGTCCTGCAAAGCCTGTGCTTGTTAGGATATTCAGCGAACAAAAGTGCAAAATCTTTGACAGGTGTTGAAATTCTGTTTACTGGTTTGCCTGTATTGTTTGGTCTATTTCCACCGCTAATTTTACCATCAGCATTTTTTTTTATTTTTTTATTTCAGCCGCTCGATTCATATTTTTCCTGAAAAAAAAAAAAAATCTGAGAACTAACTAATTAAATTGGTGTGGCCTAAACAGGATTCTGTGATCAGTGTATTAGTCTTGGATTACATGAGCATCTGCCATTCAAGTTCTTGAGATGCTGTAACTATAGAAATAAGTAAGGAATAACAAGACCATGCCATTATACAGAGTTGTTCCATCTACATTCACTGGATATGAGCAATCACCCGCTCTGATTGGCTACTCTACTATTAGCTCATATACCATGAGTTGAGAAGAAAAAAAAAAAAACCCGGCAGAGCATGTTACTGAACCACCAGAGGATGAAATAAACTCTACTTGAAAACAAAGCCCCTCAATTTACAAAGGGGAAAAAATATATATTAAGAGACCACTGCAAAATTCAGTTTGTGTGTGTTTAAGGAACATTGTTTTATTCCATAAGCTACTGACATTTCCCACAAATTACACATAATTGTCACAGAATTTAATTGCAGAAAAATGACAACTGATAAAAAAAAAAAAAAAGGCGTTTCTCAGACCTTGGAAAGCATAGAAAGTCAGGATCATATTCAAAAACACACTTAAAAAAACAGTTCAGAAACCTATATTTGATGGACTAACCCTGACATTTAAAAAAAAAAACAAAAAAAAACACAGCTTTCATGTTGCTCGTGGGTGACTTTATGCCACTTCTGGCACAAAAATTCAATCAGCTCAGCTTTGTTTGAGGACTTATGGCCATCCATCCATCTTACTCTTGATCACATTTGTGAGGTTTAGGTCTGGTGATCGGGCTGGCTATGAGAGGGTCTTGATCTTGTGGTCCTCCATCCCCACCCTGATTGACCTGGCTGTGTGGCATGGAACATCGTCCTGCTGAAAAACCCAATCCTCAAGATTTCGGGAACATTATCAGAGCAGAAAGAAGCAAGACTTCTTCCAGGATAACCTTGTACATGGCTTGATGTGTCCAGACATCTTCCCCATCTCAGCCTTGCTGAAGCATTCCCAAAATCACCACTGATCCACCAACAAACTTCACAGTGGGTGCAAGACAATGGCTTGTAGGCCTCTCCAGGTCTCTAACAATTAGATGACCAAGTGATGGGAAAGCTGAAAATTAGATTCTGAAGACTACCAGTCCTCCATGGTCCAATCCTTCTGATTTTCAGCAAACATCAGCCTGGCTCTTTGCTTCTCATTGATTAAGGCCCCCCCATCTTTTCATGACTTCAACCCCATCCAGAGAAGCTGGTTTCAAAACAGGCCTTGCTGTGCACTTAAACCCAGCTGACATTCTTGGTCACTTGATGTCATCCTCCAGTCAAGTGACAAAAGGAGTCGACCATCATCCCAGTCAGTTGAGTTATTTTTGCCCTCTGCCAGTCTAACCTTTGTCCCCAGTGTCTGCTACTTGACCTTGTTCTTAGGAACTGCTGTCTTTGAAATTAAGGATGGACACAACCTGACACTCACTGTATCCCTCTGCCAGTAAAGCCGGATTTGAACCCTTCTCCCCCACCTCCCTTAACTTTAACTCTTGGCATGATGAATAGATATTTTTGTATTCCAATTAACTTTAAAGCAGATACACAGAACCTTAAGTTTATTTAAAAACAGAGTGGATAGCATCTCCATCCTTGACTCTTGTATGATGCATAAATGGGAATATTTAAATTAAAAAAAAAAACCACACCACAAAGTTGGCATTTGAGCTGCCCCGCTGAGCTAACCATGCCGGAGTGCATGACGTCACAGCAGTAACTCGCTTTAAGGCCAAGACCTTCTACAGCTATAGACCAAAA
The DNA here is from genome assembly GCF_027579695.1 of Neoarius graeffei. Taxonomy (NCBI): domain Eukaryota; kingdom Metazoa; phylum Chordata; class Actinopteri; order Siluriformes; family Ariidae; genus Neoarius; species Neoarius graeffei. Next base: position 77,040,476 of record NC_083581.1, on the reverse strand, counting down.
AGTCAAATTATTTATGGTGAAAGTAAGAAATACCATTACCGACTTGCTCAACTAAGACTGATTTGCCTTCAGTGATTGTGGGTTGACTCATTAAAAACAGGACCGGTGTTATAACTCCTGCAACAGATGTACATGCATTTCACTGATGAAACAAAAAAGGCTAATTAAATAAAATCAGATGAACTGAGACGATCACATTCTGAAGCAAATTAAGTCCTATACCAGTAACTTGTACACAATATAAAAATGCAGGTAAATTTTTTTTTTAAATCCAAATGAGAGAGCATGTAGTGGAAGTTCATTATGTCTGACTATTTAAGTAGTCTTAAGTTCGTTTCTTAGACAAGGATTTTAAGATCGTTACCTTGTTAACAGTTTCAGCGTGAATCTTCTGCCTTCCTCAGAACTGTCACCAGATGTCAGGTGGTGACGTGCCTTATCAGCTGATTTTACGTTACGGAGGCGTGAACATCCCGCCCAATTTGACAGGTAGTTCACACCTCCTGCTGTCAGGTCACTCCCCCAGGACGGCGCTCCAGGTGTGCGACAGTGCATACGCTCCCTCATCCCGGTTTATCGTCCTTTGTGCCCGCTTGCATACCTCCACTGCCTCTAAAATCCAACGCTGGTATCTATTTTCTTCAGCGTGAATGACTCTGGCCTCTTCCCAATTCATTATATGATTTTGTCGTTTGCAGTGGTCTGAAATGGCTGATTTTAGGTTTTCTTGGTGTGCTTTTTCGGATTTTAGAGGCAGTGGAGATACACAAGCGGGCACAAAGGACGATAAACCGGGATGAGGGAGTGTATGCACTGTCGCACACCTGGAGCGCCGTCCTGGGGGAGCAACCTGACAGCAGGAGGCGTGAACTACCTGTCAAATTGGGCGGGACGTTCACACCTCCATAATGTAAAATCAGCTGATAAGGCACGTCACCACCTGACATCTGGTGACAGTTCTGAGGAAGGTGGAAGATTCACGCTGAAACTGTTAAGGTAACGATCTTAAAATCCTTGTCTAAGAAACAAACTTAATACTTGAGTCAGAGCATACCAGTCTGTGTTCACTTCTTGAAGGCCAATTGTTTCAAAAAAAAAAAACCCCAATCTTTCAGTCGTTTGTTCAGTTCTCCATTGATTCACTTCTTCCATGCAAGGGCGAGATGGCAGCAATAGCCAGTTTAGAAATCAGATGGCTGCTCCACTCATTCTCTGCATACTGTGTACTCCGCCATTACTGCTCAGCTCAGGCAATTACTAAAACCCAGGACAGAATGGGAGGTCACCGGTTTTAGCAGCAACCGGGTGAGGCCATGTCCTGTTCTGGATTTTACCAACCACCCTCGGCTCACGCTCTAGGAGGATTAGTGCAACTGAACGCACTTTAAATAAAAGCTTTCCTCGTTTTATTTCTCTTTAATCGTTGGTACTGCACCCTCTTGCAATATGGGCTTATAGCCAACGCTCCTCAACAAATCAGAGGGCTCGTACGAGTCTTCAGTAAAATGTGCAGAGCAGAGGAGAGACCACTTCGTAGCCACCCAACGAGCCTGTGAATTTCTTGCAAAACATGTCCAAATCTTTGCAGTTTGAACATTCTTGGGCCATGAATGCAACATAAATCCAGCTTCTGTTGCATTGCTGCACCAGCCAGCAACACATCTACGTGGTATGGCAATAAATTAGCTCAAAAAGGAAGATCAGAGTTGCAGTCAGCTGTGTTTTAGTATAGCGGAAGTGGCGATGAGACCGATAGACTTCCTGTTGACGTTATGGACGTCAAGGTCATTCACTCCGATCGCTAACTATATAAAAAAAAAAAAAAACACTTAAATTGTAAAAATTTATAGATTTATTGTTAACGCTTAAAACTATTCCTATGCCATTCTTGAGGTCTCAAGACATTTCTAAACAAAAGTGAGGCCATGGCTCTGCGTACATGCTTTAAGGTCTTAATGGCACCATTTTTGCCATCCAAACTGGCAAAATAGTGATGACCATAGCAGTGGTTTTTATACCCCCCCCATTAAATGACCTTTGATTCAGGTGATCACCTAATTTGCAAGAGAATAGTGATGACCATAGCAGTGGTTTTTATACCCCCCCCCCATTAAATGACCTTTGATTCAGGTGATCACCTAATCAGTACCTCATTAAGTAAAATGAGGTGCTTGTGTTGGAATTCCAGTACAGACACTGGAACAAAATGGATGCCATACAGAGATGCTGGTTGGGGGGGGGGGACCTGAAGTGGTCTTAACTTTTTCCAGAGCTTTTAACCCCCCCAGTCATTCAAGAATAGCAATGCTGTAGTAAACAGAAAAACTGAATATGGTTGCCATGACAGCCATTTAAAAATAATTAATTCTTATTCCACTTTGATGCTAGAAGCATAAGACTGAAAACATCTGGCAGCAACATGGTCCAGTGCCTTCATGACCTGATTAGACCAAAGTAGTGGCCAAATGGCCTTTAAATCAATCATTCACCACAGAGAAAGGATCTGTATAGAAAGTTCCTTCCGCAGCAAAGGACAATTCTGACCCAGGAGTCTTTATTCACAAGATCATTGCTACTACAGATCCAGCTAATCAGAAGCAACACCTGAATTCACCTTCATCAGCTGAGTTTGAAAATCATGGCTTGCCTGTGGAGAAGACCAAAACTTTGAGCTCTAAACACCATCCAAGGACAGAATTTCACAAGACAAAGTTCTAAACAGTCCCGCATTTATTAATAAAACATTACAATTCAAAGACCCTCAAAGTCTTGCATTTCAAAACCCAGGAGTGGTATTCTAGAGCAAATCCAGGGAATGAGGGTCAGTTTCAAAAACTTGTTTAAAAAACTAACCAAAAAAAAAGGTACATTCAAATAAAAGGGCAGTTTAAGACCCAGGTGTGGTAGAACATAGTGGGATTCTAAAAGTTCACAAATAAAAATAATTCAGCTGCAGCAGCGCTGATTGAATACACAGCCAAAAAAACCCAAGGGATGTTTCCTGTGAAAGAGATGAGAAACCCTTAGGGAAAAAAAAAAAAAAGTGTACATTTTCATTAAGCAAAGAGAATCATGAAACAGTAAGACAGTAAATGACAGGGTTGTGTGATGCTGCCTGTTAGAGTTACTGCCACAACCCTCAAGTTTATTATTGTTCTAGAACAGCATGACCTGAAGTGCTCCATTCCTCTTGTACCACAATTAACTTTGAGAGAAGTGCTAATAAAGTTAATACAAATCAAATATCCAATAAAAGCAAACATTTGTTCAATTACAGCACATTAGTAAGTGGAAGCTTACAGAATCCTGGCCTCCAGTTAAGATTAAACTTTTTTGACCAGAGTTCTGATTGGTTTTTAATTGGCATGAATTAAGTGGGGCGGCACGGTGGTGTAGTGGTTAGCGCTGTCGCCTCACAGCAAGAAGGTCCTGGGTTCGAGCCCCGCGGCCAGCGAGGGCCTGTGTGTGGAGTTTGCATGTTCTCCCCGTGTCCGTGTGGGTTTCCTCCAGGTGCTCCGGTTTCCCCCACAGTCCAAAGACATGCAGGTTAGGTTAACTGGTGACTAAATTAACCGTAGGTGTGAATGGTTGTCTGTGTCTATGTGTCAGCCCTGTGATGACCTGGCGACTTGTCCAGGGTGTACCCCACCTTTCGCCCGTAGTCAGCTGGGATAGGCTCCAGCTCACCTGTGACCCTGTAGAACAGGATAAAGCGGCTAGATAATGGAGACGAGTTAAGTGAGCTGCCTTTTGATTTCATAAAAATCAGTGAAATTTAGATTTAGCATGAAATCACTCGCTTGGCACAATCAAGCAGACAGAGGAAGTCCATGTGTGCATGTGCAGGTTTACCTTCTTTTGGGTTTTACAGCAGCTGGCATCCACAGTGTTGCATTACTGCCATCTACAGGTTTCCCTTTGAGCGTGCACTGACAGTTCCATCATTCTGTCGCTAAACGAACAGCTGATCACACCGAGGTGCTCGCTGAGCGCCCATATTTATTAGTTTGGTCCCGCGTTTCCTTTCCTTCGTATATAACAATGTCTTCTCGCTTTCTTTCCGTTACTGTAGTCAGTTTTTCATGTTTCATTCGCACACTCACCCTCCATTTTTCTCTCCTGCTTCAAATTTGTATCCCACAATGCCTTGCACACAGGGGAAAGCCCACCATGTGATGCATGAAGTAGTATCTTGAATTGGGTCATGGTGAAGCAAGGAAAAAAAAAAAAAAAAAGAATTTAGAGCCATGTGAGTCTAAAGTCATTAACTGCATCATTTATTTAAAAAAATAATTAATTGTAAAATTGGAAGTCTGGGATTCGAATTCTGTAGCTTTCAGGTCCACCAAACAAAAATAATTAGGTGTCGGGGGAAATTCTTTTTATGAGCTAGACTGCCTTTCAGATTAAGTGCATCTTTAAAGGTGTTGAAGTTAACCAATATAAAACCATTTTACTCAAAAGGGAATAAATATTTTCTTGAATAATTTAGTGAATTAAACAATGAACATAAAGGGAGTTTACTGCTGAAGTTCATGGCCCATTTATGATAGACATGTTAAAAACAGCCAGTTACAAGAACAGGAATATAAAGCAATAATTTAAAAAAGGCACACTGCAACAACTTCGAATTCAACCCGCCTGGACGTTAAAGCCAGTCAAGACCAAGGGAGTCTGGTGATCAAGTAATGCCGCTTTTCCACTACAAACGCGGCTGAGTCGGGCTGAGTCGGGCCGTGCTGAGTTGGGCTGAGTCGAGCTGAGCGGGGCTGTTGGAGTTGCATTTCGACTACAACCGCGCTGAACCGTGCTGGCTGGAAGTGGGTGACACATTGGGTGGAGTTAGCAAAAGTGGGTGGACGTCACGTGATGTCGTTAGGCGGCGCAAACAGTGACATCAGTGATCTTTTAAGCGGTAGTCTCACGACCCGGACAGTAAACAATAAACATGGAGGACATGGAGTCGTTAGTGTTGCTGGTCTTGGTGCTGTGGCTTGTTGTCACCGACAACGCCAACAGGTACAGGCAAGAGCGTATAGATGAGGCGAGGCGCATAAGGCTCCAGAAATTCTCGTAATTTGTAATTCTTCTTCTTCGGGGTTTACCGTGTTTACAGATCCCAGCGTGCTCGCGGGGCGTGTGTGGGCATGTGAGGACACTCCTCCTCACCAATCAGTGCACAGGGGAGTGTCTCCTCACGCCCCCAGCCTCACTCGGCTCGGTTTGGCTCACTTCAGCCCCACTCCAAAACCATGCGAGTTTTGGGCACCAAGCAGGGCTGAAGCGAGCCGAGTCGTGCTGTTCTAAGGTAGTCGAAACGCGAGCCGTGTTGGGCTGAAGTGAGCTGAAAAAGGGTAGTGGAAAAGGGCCATTAGAGGAATGTCTTTTCAGCTACTCCAATCAGGGGTTGCCACAGCAGCTCATGAGTCACATTTTATTTGATCAGGTGCTCTTCCTGACAACCCTCCCCAATCTATCCAGGCTTGGAACCAGTCCCAAATATACACTGGCTTATGCAACCCCAGTGGCCATCTTGCCCAATTTGTAGGTCTTTGAATGGTGAGGGAAGCCAGAGAACCCAGAAGAAACACCAGACACAGGGAGAACGTGCAAAATCCACACAGAAGGGCCCCAGTTAGCCATGAGGTTCAAACCTGGAATGTTCTTGCTGTGAGGTGACCATGCTAACCACTACACCACCACTGAAACCCAAGGAATACATAACTAATTCAAATCCAAGACAACTAAAAGGACCTTGGCTCCTGACTTGAACTGAAGTCTAGTCTGCCCACTTGTTTAAAATCCCCCCCTTCATAAATATGGAGCATCACAAGTCTTTTCAAAAAGAAAAGAACACTTTGTATTTCTAGTATTCGCAATATTTAAGGTATTGCCTCCACTGCAGGTTCCAAACTCCTCTGGCACCAATATGCTCAACTTTAAGAAGTCAATCATGTTCATTCCCAGTGTACTGACTGACCACTGGTTACAAGGTTCCACCCCTTGAGATTTACCAGTCATCATACATAGAACCTGCACATCCGGGCAGAACAAATGACAAGAGACAGTCTTGGAGGAATTCAAGACTGGTAGACATTGCAACATGGTAATGAAGTTTTATAGTAAGCCAGGCTTCCGGTGTAGTCTTAAACCTCCCCCAAAAAAAGGTTTGATCACAAGTGCCCTGATGTGCACACCGCCTCCTCTGCACACTAAAAATAAATTTATCCATTTTAAATGGTGCGATATTACTAAAAATAGGCTCATCCAGGCACAGCCAATTGCACTGAAGCCAGATATCCGCTTGTGCACTAGTATATTTGAACCAGAATGTGAGCCCAGGGAGGAAGCAGTACATTGAAAGTGATACCAGAAGCTAGGACGTGCAGCCATTTTACTGCTTGCACATTCAAATTTCTTATAGGACTGGGGATTGCAAAGGGAAATTGTTTTTGCCAAGTTCGTGCTTATTTTTACATCCAAATACTTGGGCATCTTCAGGGTTGTTTACAACAATTTAGAAGCAATGCATCTACTCAGTCTCAGCGAGTCATGTGGTGTACAAGTGACCTCACAATTGCAGATTCTCATGCAATTTGTACAGAGGGCAATAAGTGAAGCTCAGAGAAAGCCAACAGTGCCCAGGGGAGTTCGATTTTAAAAGAAAATCTGTACACTAATATACAGGTACAAACGAGTAGTTGAACATGTCTTGTATGGATATCTGTTAGTGTAAAGCGTATTTTGGGGGGTTTGTTTGACTAAAGTAGCTGCCTGGGGGTCAAGGCCACATGGTGACAGTGCTACTGGAGAACAGAATGTACCCACAGTGGTTTTGCAGATCTGGATGATACAATACTTAACTGGCCCAAGGATTTGATATCAACTCACAGGCAGGCTTCCAGGGGAGAGTTCGCGGTGCACGAACTCCAGCATTCAAGTTGTTCATGACTGGTGGCTCAGGCCTAAGAAAAGACAAAAGTCGTCTAAAAATGTAGTACAGCATAGTAAATCTGACAAAGACTTACAGGATATTGAAAACCACATTTTCATTCAAAATTGCTGACTCACTTGTTTACGGTGAATGGATTGTTGGTCACTCCCCATACAAAAGGAACAGCATCGTCATCAGCCTCTGCAACAACCAAGAGACTGGTTATGATTCAGTTGACATCTCATTCAACTTGGAGCCAAGTTTTGCCATTCATTCATTAACACGACGCCATAAAAATAATGGATGCGCTAAAGTTGGTTGGACTTTGGCTTCCATTTCATTGTTGGTGCAAGTGATCCAGTTTGAAAAGTGACTATTCATATAAAAAGGTGATAACTGAATTTCTCTTTACACTTCATGGACCGAGCAGCCCAGGACTGTGGGTCTTAACTGAACCACAGAGACCCGATCATGGAGGTTTTCCATCAAGCTGATTTTTTTAATATAAAATACACATTTACAAAAGCTTCTTGCTGTGTGTGCTACTTAAAGGTAGACTGCCTTTCAGATCCCCCAAGTGCATGCCATAAAAAAAATAAATAAAAAAGTTCCCCCGACACCCAATTATTTTTGTTTAGTGGACCGAAAGATACTGAATTTGAATCACAGAGTTCCAATTTCATTGCTCCCCCCCCCCCCCCCCCTCCCTTTTACACTAGAACAATTGAGTTTAGGGCCACATGCCCCAAGTTCTCCACCATTTTTTCCTGCTTCACCATGACCCAATTCAAGATACTACACCATGCATTATGTGGTGGGCTTTCCCTGTTTGCGCAAGGCATTGTAGAATACAGATTTGAAACAGGAGAGAAAAATGGAGGACACGAGTGTGCGAATGAAACGTGAAAGACCGACTACAGTAACAAAGCGAGAAAAGACGTCATGTTGCAAAGGAAAGGAAACGCAGGACCAAATTAAAATATCAGCATCAGCGAACACCTCAGTGTGATCAGCTGTTCGTTTAAAGACAGAATGATGGAACAGTCAGTGCACATTCAGAGATAAACCTGTAGATGGCAGTAATGCAACACTGATGCCAGCTGCCGTAAAACCTAAAAGGTAAACCTGCACATGTACACAGACTTCCTGTCTGCTTGACTGCACGAAGCAAGCGATTTCATGCACATTTGCTTTAACCCGCTTGAATTAAATAACTTCCCGGCCACAGAATGGCTGGATTGAAGTTTATAGAAAAACAGATCACAAGGACCAAAGTTTCAGAGGGAACCAATTTTCACTGATTTTATGAAATTGAAAGGTCGCCTAGCTTTAAAAAGGACGCTGCATTTCCTGCTTACAGCCAGGATCATTGACTTGATAGGGCCGTGTTCATCAACGTGGCCCAGAACAGTTTAGTACGCATGATCTCAGGCTTTTGGCAAAATTGTCAGAACAAATACCAGGAGGACCCATGCCACAAGTTGTTGAGCAATACAAACAAATTGGCCAAAAAGGGCCTCTTTTCATCACTTTACTGGTTCTACATTATTAAGAACTGCCACATGCAGCTTTATCCATCTCTCAAAGACTGACTTTTAGCACAATGCTTGAGAGATTTTCCTGAACCCTGTACAGCTTACCCTTTTCCCAGTCCTCCTCACATGCAGGGGCTGTCCATTTGATTGGCACATGGAATTTAGGGTGCGTCTTAGTGACACCATCTACAAGTGAAGATAAAGATAAGCAATATAGCTACATGGACTTGAAGTTAAACCATAATTTTTTTTTTAATAATTACCTTCCACGGTAAAGGAGCATTTATTCTCACAGTGCTCAATGTGATGTGCCAGCTCATGCCTTGGAACCAAGTGCCTGGCATTGAAGGGGCATGTCTTAAGCTCACTTGCTAGTTTGGAGTGATTCTGAAACTCAAAACCCACAGAAACAGTCGTTTCAGACAAGAGTTCAAACTTGGGGGACCAGAGTATTACAAGTTCCACTCACTGAACTTGGAAAGACGAGCACTGACCTTGGCACACTTGAGAATGTGAAAGGGGAAGCGACATGCCCGTATCTGATGGTTCTTGTCATATGGACACTGCATTAGAGCATTTGGATTGGCATCGTCGACTGGTTTGGCTGTGAAAGTGAAACACATATGAGTACACACCATGTGTCAAATCAGAAATTCCAAGGGGAATAGGATACTTCTTGAACTGCAAGTGAGCATTCTTTAGATAACCCAAGGAATAACATGCTAGTACAGGAAAATCATCAACTTTGTTAGCTTCTTGCATCACATCACCTCACTAATTTTAGAAGGGGGGAAAAAAAAAAAAAAAAAACCACAGCAAAAAGTGTTGGTCTTGCACCACAGAAATTTAAAATTATTAATGAACAGCATATCCAATTAATTACAAGATGTTTAACATCTGCAAAGTAGAAAAAAAAAAGTCACTTACTATTAACAGCTGATAAACTTGGTATGATCATAGAAAATTGTGCATGCTGATTACCGAGAATCAGTCTGAATCTCTTAATCGCCTTGAGCAACTCTGCAAAATGGCAGCCAATTGCTGCGTCACCATAAGTGAGGAAGAACAGCAGGTTATGAAAGTAGTGCTTTTAGGAACAGCATTTAAGGTGCCGTGAATAGTTTTAGACCAAACTTTGAAGGTAAGGTGGAATTGTGACTTTAGATTTTATCCATTTCAAAACAAAAGTATTTGAAAGTCAGCAGAGAAGCAACAAGTCTGCGTGCACCTTTATATTTGAATGCTGCTTTTGAACTTTGAAATAAAAAGGACTTTAAAAAAAAGTCACCTGTATACTTGTACTAACAATATCTACCTCAGGCTCAGTGAATAAATAACCTTGACTCCATCTTGGTTATTTTTTAACTATTGACAGACATAGAATGGAATATGGGGCAGCACGGTGGTGTAGTGGTTAGCGCTGTCGCCTCACAGCAAGAAGGTCTGGGTTCGAGCCCCGGGGCCGGCGAGGGCCTTTCTGTGCGGAGTTTGCATGTTCTCCCCGTGTCCGCGTGGGTTTCCTCTGGGTGCTCCGGTTTCCCCCACAGTCCAAAGACATGCAGGTTAGGTTAACTGGTGACTCTAAATTGAGCGTAGGTGTGAATGTGAGTGTGAATGGTTGTCTGTGTCTATGTGTCGGCCCTGTGATGACCTGGCGACTTGTCCAGGGTGTACCCCGCCTTTCGCCCGTAGTCAGCTGGGATAGGCTCCAGCTCACCTGCGACCCTGTAGAACAGGATAAAGCGGCTACAGATGAGATGAGACGAGCCTTGTACTGTCACGTGACCCCATAGCAACGGTAACCACGCTGCTTACAGTGCTTCATTTAGCAGTTAGCTGTTGTCATGGCCGTAACTACCATTGAGGACACCGAGGTCATGTCCTTGGTATTTTTTTCAGAAATTTCAAATTGGTCTATGCTGAATTCGAGCAGTGATCAATGTAAAATGCAGCATCCACATCATCTGTATTTCCCCCCAATAAAATTCACATTCATCTAATGTCATCTGAAATCTCTCAGCCTCTCTCTCTATCGTTGCCGTGTCTAACGCAGCGTCACGCGACGTAGCCTATACTAGTGTCAGCCGGGGAAGTTGGGTTTTGGATAAAACAGGAAGGGTGTAGTCTATCACATACACCTACCTAACCTAACGTAGGCTAAGGGCCTCTGCATGCTCTTGCGACAAGGCTTTTGCAGATAGCTTTTCGCAGACAGTTGTGATTTATCGTTGAGCGGGGAGTAATAGGTGTGCACGGTGTTCTTCACCGCCACAACGCAAGGGGGCACGAAGTCGCTAGGAGTAGTTGGTGGGTGTGGTTACTGGAGTGTTTATCCTCTGCTTACTTATAATGACTAGAACTGGAGTCGTATAGATGTACGTACTTCCTCGATCAACCGCTCTTCGTGCTGCTCCATCTTCGCTCGTGTTTTTAAAAATGGCGGTCGTGAAAAAACAAACCAGGAAAGTAGGGAAGCGGAAGTGCGTGTACAGCGGATGTAGAGTAGACCAATCAGAGCCCTCTTGTCTGTGACGCTGTCTGCGAGGCTTCTGCGGTGGTCACAATTTTTGGGAGGTGTGTGCAGAGCGTCTGCGAAGGTGGGGGGGCTACGCAGACGCTGTCTGTGAGGACTGGGCTGACAGCATAAATTGGTCTTAGTAGTCACATAGCATTATAGAGTACACAACTCACTCTCTCTCACACACAGACAGAAATAACACTCACACACTAATACATAGTCTTCACACAGAACTAATAGCCCTACATTCTAATGTAATTTAAGATAATGAAATGTAGTAAATAATGCCAATACTTCAGGTAGCTGAGCAATACACTCAGTTCAGTTTAGTCTTGACTTATGTCAGACAAAACTCCACAGTTATGATGGCACAGTTTTACAATTGTTAAAGTAAATGTGTTGTGAACCAAATTTACATTACAGGCAATGGTGAGAACACTTTCAGAGAATGCATGCAAATGGATCTCAATTCAAGACAGCCAGATAGACTGATGCCTTTACATTACTGCCCAGAATGTCTCTACACATACAGACACCCACAAACTCTCTCACACACATTATTATTATTATAAGGTGTAATACTAAAGCTTACAATTCAGCAGTTCACACTCTTTCTGTCATGTGTATGCTGCAATGTAAATAATGCCAATACTTGAGGTGGACTAACTGGTACTTTAGGCATGTATACTCAGTTCAAGAGTTCACTCTACTTTTGTGTCAGATAAGACACCACAGTTATGGTGCCACAGTTTTAGAATTGTTAAAATAAATGTGTTCACCACTAAATCTATCCTTGGTTATTTATTTATTTAGGGGGGGTTGGGTTCGGTGCTGTCAGCCATGCTTGACCTCGGTATTTGAAAAATCCTGGGTGCGGCCCTGGCTGTTGATCAGTATGGGAAAGTTTTGCTGCTTTTTGGATGTGAACGAAACAAAAAAGACATCAGATTTAAAATTTACCAAAAGTAATTAAACAAAACTAGCGGGGGGAGAGAGAACCCACACTAACATTTGTCAGGCCGCTTCCGGGCCGGGCCTAGACTGCTTCCGGGCCAGGTTTAGGCCGCTTCCGGGCCGGGCCGGGTCTGAACCCGCACCATCACAGCGACCAAAAGCCAGAGAGGTCTCATACACAGTCAGAGTTTGGCACCATGCGCGCATTTTCCCCTTTTAATAAGCAGTTATCGCTTGAACCCGGAGCCCTGGTGCCCTCCTCACCTTCAGCTTCCTCCCAGAGCTCCTGAGCGCCTCCGGAGAGCCCTGCAGCACCAGCGCGGCTTCCAAACCCCAAGGTGGACACGTTCTTTCCCCTGGAGCTCATACTGTGGCTGATCTTCTGAGCCACCTTCAGAAACATTTTCAACTCGTTAATTAACTAATAAAGCTGGTTAAAAAAGAAAAGGACACTGAGAGAATAAACATGTAGTAAACATCTACAGAAACTCAGTGAGCTCGGGTTAAAGCACAACACACACCAGCGGGGACTGGCTTAAAGTAAATTAATCCTAAACTTGTCACGTTACAACAATAGTTTACAAAGAAATCACTTCACTAACTCACCTTTAGCCCCCTCCTCAAATAAAAACTAAATTTAAAAAACGGAAGTGCAGTGGAAGGGCTTAAATCTGGCCACAAGTTGTTTAAGCCCCGCCCACCCAAAGACCTCCTGCCTGTACTGCATGTGCTTTCCTTGCAATTAATCAACTAATTAAGTCCTTCCTGGGGTTCTCTCTCTCTCTCTGTGAAAAAGAGAGAGAGAGCAGGGAAAATAAGTCCACTGTGTGCAAAATGGAAAGTCAAGGTGGTCAAATCAGATGGCTGTGGCTGGTTGTAATGTATAATTCAACTATAGTTACTACTCCAGTGTTCTAATGGTACAATGTGTTTGCTCATTGCCTCAGAAGGCTAATGGATGATTAGAAAACCCTTGTACAATCATGTTAGCACAGCTGAAAACAGTTGAGCTCTTTAGAGAAGCTATAAAACTGACCTTCCTTTGAGCAGATTGAGTTTCTGGAGCATCACATTTGTGGGGTCGATTAAATGCTCAAAATGGCCAGAAAAATGTCTCGACTATATTTTCTATTCATTTTGCAACTTATGGTGGTGAATAAAAGTGTGACTTTTCATGGAAAACACAAAATTGTCTGGGTGACCCCAAACTTTTGAATGGTAGTGTAGGTGTTGATTGATTTATTGCCAAATAAAATAAAAGTACATGGATATAAAATACAGAAAACAGACATTACCGAGGACAGCACAATAAAGCATAAGACTTTTTTCCATTGTGGTCCTCAGGATAAAGAAAAAAATATAAATAACAACCAGCAAACAGGCATAGCAAGTGACTAACAAAATAAGAATTAACAAATAAGGCTAATAATACATAAAATTGTTTTGATCATTAACTAGAATTTGTGACATAAAGAATCTTTAGTTCCTAATAATCTGACAAACAGGTAAATCATTCCATAACTTAGTACCAGTATAATAAAAACTGTTTTTACTAAAAGAACCAACATGACTGATAGTAAAACAGCCAACAGTATTTCTGGTACGACGAACTGAAGACAACTGGAAATTAATTTTCATATATTCAGGGGAGTTATTGTTGTAAATATTATACACGTTTCAATTTCAGTTGTTTGGCTTGAGAATTAACAGGTAACATAGAAGAAGATGAAAACTTTGTCACATGCACACTTCAAGCACAGTGAGATTTATCCTCTGCATTTAACCCATCTGAAGCAGTGAACACGCGCACACACACACCCAGAGCAGTGGGCAGCCACACTACAGCACCCGGGGAGCAGTCAGGGGTTCGGTACCTCAGCCCAAGGCCGCCCCACGTTAACCTAACTGCATGTCTTTGTACTGTGGGGGAAACTGGAGCACCCGCAGGAAACCCACGCAGACACGGGGAGAATGTGCAAACTCCACACAGAAAGGCCCTCGCCAGCCTCGAACCCAGAACCTGCTTGCTGTGAGGCGACAGTACTAACCACTACACCACCGTGCCACCCTTCAATGTGGATAAAATTATTTTAGGAATATAAATCACTTTTTGTCAAATATTATTTATTTAATATATATTTTAATAATAATAATGGGCGGCATGGTGGTGTAGTGGTTAGCGCTGTTGCCTCACAGCGAGAAGGTCCGGGTTCGAGCCCCGTGGCCGGCGAGGGCCTTTCTGTGTGGAGTTTGCATGTTCTCCCCGTGTCCGCGTGGGTTTCCTCCGGGTGCTCCGGTTTCCCCCACAGTCCAAAGACATGCAGGTTAGGTTAACTGGTGACTCTAAATTGAGCGTAGGTGTGAATGTGAGTGTGAATGGTTGTCTGTGTCTATGTGTCAGCCCTGTGATGACCTGGCGACTTGTCCAGGGTGTACCCCGCCTTTCGCCCGTAGTCAGCTGGGATAGGCTCTAGCTTGCCTGCAACCCTGTAGAACAGGATAAAGCAGCTAGAGATGATGAGATGAGATGAGAGAGATTTAATAACTAATGAAGAAAAACAATTCCAGTCTCCACTAAATACCTTAGACTTTTAAAACTAGGTGGTCTTTTTGTTTTTAACTCATTTTTCCCCTCATGGGAAGGGTGGGTTTTTTTTAACATTGTTGCATCATACAACAGACCTAAACTGTGCAACTTTTGCATGTTCAAAATATTTTCTATCATTTCAGATTTCAGCACTACATATTTTAGACTTGTTTAGAATGTTAGTTAAAATTAGACAGACAGAATCCATATATCAAGCAATTTGAAGTTAGATTTTCAAGAATATGGATAGGTGAATAAATAATGCATGCATGAAATGGTTAAATGTGCTTTCCAAATAAGTTTGACTCGACTTGGTTTTGGTTTGTAAGCTGATGAGTGACTGTGTGAGTGATATATTATAAAACATCACATTACAATGTTTTATATATACAACTATAAACGATAGTTGCTGGAAATGGGCCTCTATACACCTATGGAGATATTGCACCAAAACCCAGACATTTGCAGCTAGAATAGTCATTTACCACATTAGCAATGTATAGAGTGGATTTCTGATTAGTTTAAAGTGATCTTCATTGAAAAGAACAGTGCTTTTCTTTCAAAAATAAGGACATTTCAAAGTGACCCCAAACTTTTGAACGGTAGTGTAGAGAAAGCATTAACCGGGCTTAAAATAAGATTTGATTTAATTTAATATTATTATGAACAGGCGCTTTGGTTCCGCCCATATGCTGTGCCACGCCCCCTTAGACTCGACAGCGGTTTTCTGCAAGATGGCGGCGTCCTGCATGCAGCTGTGCAGCGGCGCTTCTGTGACTTTTCTGTGCGGATTTCGGTCCCTGGGGGCCACTGCGGGGTTCTGCAGGCCTCAGTTCACCGCTGCTCATCTCAGGTGAGCCATTTTAATGAACTAGAGATCAGAGACATGCTGTAGAAGTCTGCAGGGTGTCCCACTGCTGTGTGTGTTTACAGGCCAGTGAGGGACAGAACCATGAGAAAGGTCACTTAACATTTAAACCCAAGTTGGTTTTGTAGTTTCTTTCAATCTTTACTAAGAGTTTATATTCTAATGCAATGAGTATTGTCTTAAGGAAGGACAGAGAGAAGAAAGTTTTTTTTTTAAGCTATTACTCCCATCCCAATATAAATCCTGTTATATTTACAGTAAAGGTCTCTTGGTTTGGAGTTATATTAGAGTTGCAGATAGGTTTAGATCTCCAGATGTAGATAAAACCCTTCCAATACATTAGGAGTGCTCATCTCATCTCGTTATCTCTAGCCGCTTTATCCTATTCTACAGGGTCGCACTCGCAGGCAAGCTGGAGCCTATCCCAGCTGACTACGGGTGAAAGGCGGGGTACACCCTGGACAAGTCACCAGGTCATCACAGGACTGACACATAGACACAGACAACCATTCACACTCACATTCACACCTACGGTCAATTTAGAGTCACCAGTTAACCTAACCTGCATGTCTTTGGACTGTGGGGGAAACCGGAGCACCCGGAGGAAACCCACACGGACACGGGGAGAACATGCAAACTCTGCACAGAAAGGCCCTCGCCAGCCACGGGGCTCGAACCCGGACCTTCTCGCTGTGAGGCGACAGCGCTAACCACTACACCACTGTGCTGCCATTATGAGTGCTATGCTGTTGAAAAAAAAGAATCATAATTGGTTCTGTAATGGTCATAATATCATATATGTGTCATCATCAATGGTCATTCATTCATTCAGTTTGACTAACTTTTTATCCTAGTCTTTGTGGCAATGGATCCCAAGCCTATCCTGGGAACACTAGGTGTGATATGGGAATACACCCGGCAGGGCATCTTGTATGCATATGCACGTGTGCGCACACACACACACACTTAGGGGTCATGTTAGACCCACCAATTCACCAGGTAGATGGGAGAAACTCTGAGAACCGCACAGAAACCCATGTGGACACTAGTAACGCATAAACAGAAACCCTACGCAGACAGTAACCCAAGCTCAGAACCAAACCAGGGACCCTGGAGCTGTGAGATGACAATGCTCTGTATATAACATCATAAACTGTTGTGTTAAACGACTGTCTCATCTTCATCTCTATAGATTATGTTTAACAAGGCGGTATTATTCACCTTCTCGAGCGAGGTACGGCCTTGGCCAAAGCGTCGTGTCCGGACTGAAATGGGCAAATGAAAAGTATGAGAGATTTCTTCAGCGACGGTTCCCTCGATTCTACGTCCTCTATTCTACGTTTATACGAGGTGAGGCTCAAATGTGTTCCATTATTTATAGTGTTATTTTTTTATGCAGAGGGTGTACCCCGCCTTTCGCCCGTAGTCAGCTGGGATAGGCTCCAGCTTGCCTGCAACCCTGTAGAACAGGATAAAGCGGCTACAGATAATGAGATGATGAGACATTTTCAATTACAAAACGCATAGAATGGAAATTATTGACTTTTTTTTCAGTTTGAATTTATTTGGAAAATGTTAATTCTTAAGCTGTTCTTAAAAAAGTAGTGTTGTGCATGTTTGGTAGCATGTGTTCAGTTTCTCTGGATGTCCTTGTAGGATTTCGACTCTTCTTTGAGGATGCTCGAGAAGTGCATAGGATCCGAATTCGGATGATCCAAAACGGCATCGATCCTCAGAAGTTGCCTTACCGTGAAATGGAGAAGCTCAGACAGGTGAGATCATTAATGAGTTAGTGTTTTAGTTTGATAGTAATATACAAGCATACAGTTGTGGTCAGAAGTTTACATGCAGTGACATGAATGTCATCTTGGATATGAATGTCATGGCAATATTTGGGCTTTCAGTCATTTCTTTGAACTGTTCTTTTTCTGTGGCAGAATGATTGGACAGCGTACAGCTTTAATAAAAAAAAACCACTAGAATTTGGTGCACAAGTTTTAATTTTTTTTAGGTTTTATGAAATCAACACCGGGTCAAAATTATACATACAGGGTCAAAAATGTACATACGCTCACTTAGATTATTAATTCAGAGGTGCTGAAACTTCCAAAATGTCTCTTATCTTGCCAAGGCCGAGGTCTCTTAACTTCCTGTTAGTGATCATGATTGACTACAGCTGGTAGCTTCTCTGTGCCTTCATAAAAAGGGTTTGTTTACAGCACTCATTGGATTGACCAACACACAATAAAATGGGAAAGTCCAAGGAGCTCAGTGCAGATCTGAGAAAGAGGAGCACAGATGTACACAACTCCGGAATGTCTCTTGAAGCCATTTCTAAACAACTGCAAATTCCAAGATCAGTTCAAACAATTGTATACAAGTTATTGTGAGGTGAAGTCACTTTGCCAAGCTACTTTGCTTCAAGAAAACCCTAACGGTCACCCTTCGCTGAAAGGAAATTGGTTTGGATGGTCAGGAACAACCTGGGAACCACTATGGCACAGCCCTGCCATGAACTGGAAGCTGATGGATCACTGTCTCTAGTTCAGATCACCATGAACTAAGAGGCTGCTATCCAAGAAATAACCTCCTGCTCCAAAACTGACACCTTCAAGCTTAACTAAAGTTTGAAGCTGACCACAAGGACAAAGAATAATAATAATTTTATTCATCACATACTTGTGAAATTCCTCTCTGCATTTAACCCATCTGAAGCAGTGAACACACACGTGAGCAATGAGCACACACACACACCCAGAGCAGTGGGCAGCCATGCTAACAGTGCCTGGGGAGCAGTTGGGAGTTTGGTGCCTCGCTCAAGGGCACCTCAGCCCAAGACCGTCCCATATTAACCTAACCACGTGTCTTTTAAACTGTGGGGGAAACCGGAGCACCCAGAGGTTTTCACGCAGACACGGAGAGAACATGCAAACTCTACACAGAAAGGCCCTCGCCGGCCGCTGGGTTCGAACCCAGAACCTTCTTGCTGTGACCGTGCTAACCACTACACCACCGTGCCACCAATGAACCCAAACACACATCAGAGCTGGTTGTGGAGGATAAAGCAGGCTAACATTAAGCTTAAAACAAGTCCTGACTTCAACCCTATTGAAAATAAATGGACCGTGCTTAAGTCGACTCCATGGCAAGAAAAAAAAAATTTAATCAAACTCTACCAAGGGGTGGCACGGTGGTGTAGTGGTTAGCGCTGTCGCCTCACAGCAAGAAGGTCCTGGGTTTGAGCCCCGGGGCCGGCGAGGGCCTTTCTGTGCGGAGTTTGCATGTTCTCCCCGTGTCCGCGTGGGTTTCCTCCGGATGCTCCGGTTTCCCCCACAGTCCAAAGACATGCAGGTTAGGTTAACTGGTGACTCTAAATTGAGCGTAGGTGTGAATGTGAATGGTTGTCTGTGTCTATGTGTCAGCCCTGTGATGACCTGGCGACTTGTCCAGGGTGTACCCCGCCTTTCGCCCATAGTCAGCTGGGATAGGCTCCAGCTTGCCTGCGACCCTGTAGAAGGATAAAGCGGCTAGAGATAATGAGATGAGATGAAACTCTACCAATTCTACCATGAAGAGTCGTGAAATATCCAACCAGAATTCTGCCAGAAGCTTCTTCATGGTAAACAAAAATGTTTGGTCAAGGTGAATTTTACAAAGAGACATTTTATCCAAATATCAGGTGTGCTGTATGTATTATTTTGACTCCATGTTGATTTCAGAAAATCCAAAGAAAATTAAAACTTGTGCACCAAATTCTAGTTTTTTTTTTTTTTATTAAAGCTGTACGCTGTACAATCATTCTGCCACGGAAAAAGAACAGTTCAAAGAAATTACTGAAAGCCCAAATATTGCCATGACATTCATAACCAAGACGACATTCATGTCACTGTATGTAAACTTCTGACCACAAGTGTGTGTGTGTGTGTGTGTGTGTGTGTGTGTGTGTCTCTGAGTAAAACCAAATAGTTGTAGTACAACTGTTTTGTATAATAGCCAGAAGGGTTGTGTTGTCAGTGTTAACCAAAAGTTTGTGTAATAAACAGCCTGAGGGCTTTCTAATATTTGCAGTCTGTCAGCAGCCTGTCTTTCCTGCTAATAATATTGGCAGGATCAACTGTACATTTACAGTGCTGTCAAAAAGTTTGTATTGATATTTCACATTTGAAGTTCATTTTATTTCATCAATTTATTGTACAGTAGTATTTGAAAGTATGACGTGCAGTACAGTGGATGACCGTTAGAGGGCGACATAGTGTTGTCACTCGAGGTGGTTGGGTTTTTTTCATGTAATTTCTTATTATTGCATCAAGTTGAATGGAAGTACAGTTCAAGTTAAATCTACATAAATATTTTCTAAAGAAAGCTCCTTGGTTTTCTGGGGGTACAAGCAGAAGTGTGTTTAGTATTACTTAAAACGTACAGCAATATGAAACGGTGCTTTTTAAAACCAAGAGTAAAAACAGTTTAGTCACTGGGTTGGAATCTCGGTATGCAACTTTCGCCTGAACATGCATTTTGAAACTTATTTAAGGAAAAACAGAGATGTTTATCGTATAATGTGCTGCAAATCTGCATATGAAATCTGGACCAACTGCCGTTCAACTCTAAAGTGCAGCTTCAAGCCAGTCTTTTAACTTTTTATTTTATTTTGAAACTTACGTTTGAGTATATACAGTTAATTTAAAAAAAAGGGTTTTATGGGTTTAGAATTGTTATTAATTAATAATCAGTTGTGATTGTGCTTAAGGCATTATTTCAAACCTGTATTTGATGAAGTGTGTTAAATCCACGGTGTAATCATGATGATGTATAATCTATATTATGTGTTTGTACTGACAGTTCCACAGAGACATGATCAAAGCCATTCCTCTGGTGATCATCTCCATTCCTCCTTTTGCAAACTACCTCGTGTTTGTTTTAATGTAAGTACTGACTGAATTTAATTTGTCCCCCACTATACAGTTAAAAAGTAGTGTGATAAGGGTATGGTTTGAAATTCATTCATTCACTTTCCATACCGTTGCGGGTGAGCTGGAGGCAATTCCAGCTGACTTTGGGTGAGAGGTGGGGTGAATTCTGGGCAGGTCACCAATCTATCACAGGGCTGACACAGAGGCTGTCCACACGGCAACGGATTCAGGTGAATCTGATAAAATTGTTTATCGTTTCGGCCTGGCGTCCACACGGCACCGGCGTTTTGGGTGCCCCAAAACGATATTTTTTTGAGAACGGGTTCCAGAGTGGAAAAATCTGGCAACGGCGCCGTTGCGAAGTCGTCTGGATGAGTAGAACGGATTTGTTTACGATGACGTCACAACCACATGACTAGAACAAGCAGCACTCTCGCTGTTTTGTATGAACCACTGCATTGCATTCACTTTTGTATACAGCTTTTCTTTTAAATAAACAAGTAACTGAACCATTTCTTGAATTTTTTTTTATTGGATAAGACTGCTTTTCAAAATGTTCACACACAATATAAAAAGTTTATATAAATTATATAAAAATGCTTTTCAAAATGTTCACACACAATAAGAAAATTAAGTTATATAAAACTATGCACACTAATAAACCTAATTTGTACACACAGAAGGCACGATTTCCTCGCGTAGTCGCAGCCATCTTCTTCTTGTTGTTGTGTGTTTGTTCCTGTGAGTGCTTCATGCCGGGTAGAAGAAGGGGTTTATGCGCATGCGTCCTACTTCTTCTATTGTTCTGGTGTCTCCGATGGGACCGTCTTACAGCGCACGTAGAGGTGTGGCATGTGTATTGCATCGTTTTCAGCAAGCGTCACATTGCCATATGTACCTGATATTTTACTGATCCGTTGCCCATGTGGACGCGATATTTTTTTTAAAATAAAATCTCATTGCCGTTGTCATGTGGATGTAGCCACAGTGATGAACAACCATCACACTCATATTCACACCTATGAGCAATTTAGAGTAGCTAATTGACCTAATTTGCATGTCTTTGGACTGTGGGAGGAAACCGGAGCACCCTGAGGAAGCCAACGCAGGCACAAGGAGAACATGCCAAAAGGCTCCAGTCGAGCACGAGGTTCAAACCCAGAACCTGGTTGCTGTGAGGTGATACTGTGCCACCCATGGTTTGAAAATTTCACTGTGTTATTTAATTATTCACTGAGCCTGAGGCAGATAATTATTTTAGTATAAATACACAGGTGATTTATTTTTTTTAAATCATTAATGTCAAACATCAAAAGCAGCATGTAAATGTAAACACGGCACACACAGACTTGTCACTGATCTACACCGAATCACGTAAAATACTTTTTGTTTTGAAATCGATAAAATAAATCCCAATCCCATCTTACCTTTGGATAGCTTTAGACCAAACTTCCTAACATCTTTAGTGGTTTTAGGAACAGCATTTTCTTTCGTTTTGTAATTCTTTCTCGCTTACGGTGATGAAGCGATCGGCCGCCATTTTGCCAAGTTGCTCGAGATGATTATCGAGAAATGGTCTGAATTTTTCAACCAGTCAGCGAACGCGATTTTTCTATAATCCCCTCCATATTTATACTAAATTAAATGCTAATTCAAGCATATACTTGCAAAGCATTTTCCACGTGTGTGCACATAATTGAAGATAGAATTCAAATTCTGTTGCAAAACGCATATTTACGAGGATTTTCATTAGCAACAGCGGACGCCCACATTTATTTTCAATAAACGGTTTATTTTCATGTCTAAACTGTCAAATAAAATCCTTTTGAAATCCTATTTCCGATCAAACATGGTGCATAAATGAGGAAGAAAACACTCAGGGAAGACGACCAACGACGTGTTGCACCATTATGCCACCTCAGAGTTGATTCTTTTCCAATAACGGCATGCCCCACAGTGTTCTATTCCTCTTGCACCACAGCAGTCTGTCGTTACAGTACTTTTCAAAGTAATGTTTCCTCAGTCTTTCCCTTACTGTGTAATACCTGCCCCTCCATCTGCACTCCTACTCGTGTTACCAGGTACCTTTATCCCCGCCAGCTCCTGATTCACCATTTCTGGACGCCGCAGCAGCTGGTGGAGTTTCAAGGAGCGTATCACGCCCAGAGGGCACGGCATCACCAGCCACTGCTCGAAGGGTTGAAGATGACCGCGTCGCACGTCGCACACGAGCAACTGAAGAGCCAACTTACAGAGCTGTGCAGTAAAGTGAGTCCCTCCGCACAGCATAACCCATTAATCTTTCATCTCTGGGGTGGATTGAGAGAAATTCTAATCTAATTATTAATACTTGCCCCTGTTTCCAGGTCCAGAGTGGTGCTCACCCTGTTGTGTCTGATCTCCATGCAGTGAGAGCTTTATTCTCAGGTCCTCCACTGGGTATCAGAAGGATGGGTGCAGATCAGACGGTTAGTCCTTTAGAGCAAGTATTACTCAGATGTTAAAAGTGGCAAATCTCCAAGATCTTTTCTTCTGTCATCCAGCCAATCACTGTATTCTGTATATCAAAACATATCCAGTATTGTTCTATCCACATTCACTGGATATGAGCAGTCACATGCTCTGATTGGCTACTACTAGGCTATCTGCTCATATACCATGAGTAGAGAAAAACAAAATGGCGGAGTGCGTCAAGTCAGATATATCGCTTTATCAAGTATTTAAAAGAAACAGAAATAGCAAAAAGAATATACAGTTAGGTCCATATATATTTGGACACTGACACAAACTTTCTTTTTTTTACCTGTTTACTGAAACATATTCAAGTTCTAGTTATATAATGGACATAAAGTCCAGACTTTCAGCTTTCATTTGAGGGTATCCACATTAAAATTGGATGAAGGGTTTAAGAGTTTCAGCTCCTTAACATGTGCCACCCTGTTTTTAAAGGGACCAAAAGTAATTGGACAATTGACTCAAAGGCTATTTCATGGGCAGGTGTGGGCAATTCCTTCGTTATGTCATTCTCAATTAAGCAGATAAAAGGCCTGGAGTTGATCTGAGGTGTGGTGCTTGCATTTGGAAGATTTTGCTGTGAAGAAAACATGCGGTCAAAGGAGCTCTCCATGCAGGTGAAACAAGCCATCCTTAAGCTGCGAAAACAGAAAAAACCCATCCGAGAAATTGCTACAATATTAGGAGTGGCAAAATCTACAGTTTGGTACATCCTGAGAAAGAAAGAAAGCACTGGTGAACTCATCAATGCAAAAAGACCTGGACACTCACAGAAGACAACAGTGATGGATGATCGCAGAATAATTTCCATGGTGAAGAGAAACCCCTTCACAACAGCCAACCAAGTGAACAACACTCTCCAGGAGGTAGGCGTATCAATATCCAAATCTACCATAAAGAGAAGACTGCATGAAAGTAAATACAGAGGGTTCACTGCACGGTGCAAGCCACTCATAAGCCTCAAGAATAAAAAGGCTAGATTGGACTTTGCTAAAAAACATCTAAAAAAGCCAGCACAGTTCTGGAAGAACATTCTTTGGACAGATGAAACCAAGATCAACCTCTACCAGAATGATGGAAAGAAAAAAGTATGGTGAAGGCGTGGTACAGCTCATGATCCAAAGCATACCACATCATCTGTAAAACACGGCGGAGGCAGTGTGATGGCTTGGGCATGCATGGCTGCCAGTGGCACTGGGTCACTAGCGTTTATTGATGATGTGACACAGGACAGAAGCAGCCGGATGAATTCTGAGGTATTCAGAGACGTACTGTGTGCTCAAATGCAGCCAAACTGATTGGTCAGCGTTTCATAATACAGATGGACAATGACCACAAACATAAAGCCAAAGCAACCCAGGAGTTTATTAAAGCAAAGAAGTGG
The DNA here is from genome assembly GCF_027579695.1 of Neoarius graeffei. NCBI lineage: Eukaryota > Metazoa > Chordata > Actinopteri > Siluriformes > Ariidae > Neoarius > Neoarius graeffei. The sequence continues at coordinate 77,016,272 of NC_083581.1, read as the reverse complement.
AATATTCTTGAATGGCCAAGTCAGTCACCTGATCTCAACCCAATTGAGCAGCATTTCACTTGTTAAAGACTAAACTTCAGACAGAAAGGCCCACAAACAAACAGCAACTGAAAACCACTGCAGTAAAGGCCTGGCAGAGCATTAAAAAGGAGGAAACAGCGTCTGGTGATGTCCATGAGTTCAAGACTTCAGGCAGTCATTGCCAACAAAGGGTTTTCAACCAAGTATTAGAAATGAACATTTTATTTACAATTATTTAATTTGTCCAATTACTTTTGAGCCCCTGAAATGAAGGGATTGTGTTTAAAAAATGCTTTAGTTCCTCACATTTTTATGCAATCATTTTGTTCAACCCACTGAATTAAAGCTGAAAGTCTGAACTTCAACTGCATCTGAATTGTTTTGTTCAAAATTCATTGTGGTAATGTACAGAACCAAAATTAGAAAAATGTCTCTGTCCAAATATTTATGGACCTAACTGTAAATGGGGTTAGCTTATCTAATGTAGCATGTTGGGGAGAATCATAGTATCATATCTAATATTTCTGATAAAATTTTAGGTATGATACCATGTATAACTCTCCTACTTATTGCTCATTTCATTGGAGGGGGAATTGCTGGCATGTGCCGCGCGGGAGCGTCTGCCCACATTTTTTAGGCCGAGATGAACTCATAGTTTTTTATTTTAAAAAAATTTCCAATATGTAATGCCCATTGTACATGCCTGTTCTTTAATTCAAAATCACCATCTTGATCTTCAAATTGACCGTATGGTATATGCATTACATTACACAACATCCTGTCCAGATAAAACCTAGTTAGTGCACACAACAGTTGAAAGGGAAGTGATGAGTGATGTTGAATGTTGCCTGCTTAATATGCAAGAGCTCCTGCTACCATGATGACATCAGAAGAAAGCTTCAGAGAATTATATGATAGAACTTTTTTTCTGGTTTGCACTTCATTTTAAAGGATTAGAGTATTCAAAGACATGAATAGCAAAAATGCAGAAATATAATGCTGTAGAGCTCGTTTATATTAAAAGGTGCATTGATTTTTTTTAAATCATCAAATGTGAATTGATTAAAAACAAGTCTCTTGTACCATATTAATCATTTTCACCTGGTAGTCCACCAAGAAGGGGAATTTATTTCCAAATAAATTGCAACTTTTTGCTGATAAAATTAATGGTTTTGGGGTAAAAAAAAAAAAATAGGCAAAAATCATTAGCTCCTGCCCCCTGGGCCCCCACTGGGGCTCGGTGCCTGCGGCCCCCAAACCCCCAACTTTTTTCAGACTTTTTCATTCTCATCCCTGCTTGTGTAAAATGAAGCATCTCCTTTGGCATTCATAGCTACATTAATTGAGCAGGCAGCAAGTAAAGATCTAGCAAATGGTAACTGTTGGTTATTTCCATGATATTTGACCTGTAAGGTTGCTGGTGATTTAAACAACTTGCTGTCCATCCTATAATCGTGACATGATATGACGATACACATGTCTAATGCTTAGATTGAATGACGTTTTCAGGCAAAACCGCATATTTATTTCTAACAGTTCTAGGTAAGGAATAAATTCACTGTTCATATGAAAACATGACTTTAATTTCATCAGTTCAACATTTACTTGTAGTTTTTAATACTTAAGCAGCTGAGTACAGTTCTTTTTTTTAAATACATTTAGCCAAAAATTTAAATGGAAAATAATTTTCCCTTGTTACAAATAAAGCTGAAGTTTACACAATGCCAACCTAAAAGGTGTCACGTAAGCAGGAGACAAACAGATGTAAAAACGCGGGGGAGTGAGTTTGTTTTGGCCGGGCACCACCCGAACTGATAAACACATCATCAGTTTTTCTTTGGCTAGTCAAACACAAGATATGCCGCCACTCTTGCTGGAGCAGCTGGGGGTTAGGTACCTTGTTCAAGGGCACTTCAGCCAGTCCTGCTGGTCCAGGGAATTGAACTAACAACCTTTTGGTCCCAAAGCTGCTTCTCTAACCATTAGGCCATGGCTTCCCTTTAAAGAGTGGAGAGTTTAATGAAAGCAAACTGGCAGAGAATTCCAAATCATGAGGCAAAGGCAGTGTCTGTAAACAGGCAATGGTCAGGCAAGGCTATAGGCAGTAATCAAAATACAAACTGGGTCAAATAATCAGCACAAACAATAAAGTCTTTGGTAAGTCTGGTACTGCAAGCTGGCATAGTGGTTAGTGTGTCCACCTCTCAACCAGGAGGGCCATACCAAAGACCATTATCAAAATGGTACCTACTGCCACCTGGTGAGGCACGCTGCAATATAGATGTGAGTAGGGAGTCAAACTCTCGTGGTTACCAGAGGACTGTCTCCCCAGTTGTTTTGTTTCCCCAATATACAGGTCTGTGCATTCCTCACTGCACTGAATTGCATAGGCTGCACGCTCTCTCATGTATCAGTGTTGATGTTAAATGACTTAGAAAAAGAAGAACTTTATTCATCACCTGTACACTTATGAAATTCCTCTCTGCATTTAACCCATCTGAAGCAGTGAACACGGACATGCGCGAGCACACACCTACCTAGAGCAGTGGGCAGCCGTGCTACAGTGCCCGGGGAGCAGTTGCGGGTTAGGTGCCTTGCTCAAGGGCACCTCAGCCCAAGGCTGCCCCATGTTAACCTAACCGCATGTCTTTGAACTGTGGGGGAAACTGTAGCACCCAGAGGAAACCCACACAGACACTGGGAGAACATGCAAACTCCCCGTCGACCGATGGGCTCAAACCCAGAACCTTCTTGCTGTGAGGCGACAGTGCTAACCACTACACCACCGTGCCGCCCGACTTAAGAGAATTCTTCAGAGTATCCTTGAATTGTTTGCACTGACCACCACATGAACACTTGCTGGACTTCAGTTCCCCATATAGCAATTGTTTTTTGGTATGCAATCGTCAGACATTCTGCAGACATGTCCTGCCCACCTAATTATGTATTGCTTCAGTAGAATGTGAACTGAGGGCAACTTTGCAGTGGCTAGGACTTCAGTGTCTGGGATTTTGTCCTGCCATTTGATCCGCATGATTCTACATAGACCGCTTCGGTGGAAGTGGTTCAACTTTCGAGCGTGTCTGTTGTATATGGTCCAAGTTTCAGACCCATACAACAAGGTAGTTGGGACAACTGCTTGGTACACTTTAATCTTGGTTGCGGTGCTGAAACCTTCTGTCCGTTTACAGATGTTGATGGTTCAACATAAGGCTGACTGAATGCTGGCTGAAGCATGACTTCAGTTTTGTTTACGTTGATTGTGAGACTGAAGTTGTCATACGCAGATGAAAAGCTCTCCACCGTGGTCTGCACCTCTGGTTCTGTGTAGGCAGGGCTTGAAATTCGCAGTGGTCCGGTTGCCCGAGGCGACTTAATTTTTCATTTGGCGGGTAATTCCTGTCACTAGCCAGCCCGGCTGGCTAGTTGAAAATAAAAAATATATATGAAGCGAAGATTCAGACACACCGTCAACTAAAGCCGCCACATATTAAGCGCGTGCCGTGTCTGTGTTAATCGATGTGTTTATCGGCAGGACGGAAACTACCGAAGAATTCCAAATCATATCGTGTACGAGTCAGGCTGTCGGTTTTTTCACTACTGCGCATGCATATAACGCACCTCGTTGAATATCGCGGTAATCACATGTAGTGTTGGACCAGGTGGGTGGAGCACAGAGGCACGGCAGGCCAGAACTGAGTTCTCAATTAACTATTTATTGCTAGATTTTCAGCCTTTTATCACTTCCCAGCCCCGCGCACATGTTCTGGTTGGGGGAGAGAGAGCTCCCTTTCTCTGCTCTCCTCTCCTTTTAAAGGGCGTGGTCACTGGGGAAGACACACAAACACAGGTTAATCCCCATCAGGTGCAATGATTCCACCACTTACCTTCCTGACTCCACCCTCCATTCACAGACCGACGCTTGGCCACGCCCCCGCTGCCACATCACGTTATCAAATTCAATAGATGTGGCCACATTATCGCCCATTTAAACACGTGTGTTTTTGTTGTTTACATCTACATCTGCCAAAGCTACGTTGCGATGTGGAATTTTCTGAAAGGTGTAGAGAAACCGCCAGAGACAGGGACAAAGCGACCTCGGTCTGAAGAGGAGAAACGACAAAGGACTTATAAGCAAACGTGGGAGCAGGGTAGGCCTTGGCTGCGATACGATTTTTATGGAATAATTTTTTTCAAGTTGATTCCTAGTCAGGCGGCACGGTGGTGTAGTGGTTAGCGCTGTCGCCTCACAGCAAGAAGGTCCTGGGTTCGAGCCCCGGGGCCGGCGAGGGCCTTTCTGTGTGGAGTTTGCATGTTCTCCCCGTGTTCGCGTGGGTTTCCTCCGGGTGCTCCGGTTTCCCCCACAGTCCAAAGACATACAGGTTAGGTTAACTGGTGACTCTAAATTGAGCGTAGGTGTGAATGTGAGTGTGAATGGTTGTCTGTGTCTATGTGTCAGCCCTGTGATGACCTGGCGACTTGTCTAGGGTGTACCCCGCCTTTCGCCCGTAGTCAGCTGGGATAGGCTCCAGCTTGCCTGCGACCCTGTAGAAGGATAAAGCGGCTAGAGATAATGAGATGAGATTCCTAGTCAATATGAAGCTCCTAATGCTTTCTCTCTCATAAATGGTTAAATACAGAAAGCATGCTGGACATATTTTGGGTGCTCATCTCTCATCTCATTATCTCTAGCCGCTTTATCCTGTTCTACAGGGTCACAGGCGAGCTGGAGCCTATCCCAGCTGACTACGGGCGAAAGGCAGGGTACACCCTGGACAAGTCGCCAGGTCATCACAGGGCTGACACATAGACACAGACAACCATTCACACTCACATTCACACCTACGGTCAATTTAGAGTCACCAGTTAACCTAACCTGCATGTCTTTGGACTGTGGGGGAAACCGGAGCACCCGGAGGAAACCCACGCGGACACGGGGAGAACATGCAAACTCCGCACAGAAAGGCCCTCGCCGGCCACGGGGCTCGAACCCGGACCTTCTTGCTGTGAGGCGACAGCGCTAACCACTACACCACCGTGCCGCCTATTTTGGGTGCTCTAGTCATGATAGTAAGTATATTTGTTTTCAATACTCATACCCCAAGTTGCCAAGTTTTCCAATACATTATTATTTGCTGATATTGTATTATGGTGCTCTGTGGTGTTCTCATTTATCTATTTAACAACAGTATCAAAATACTCGGGTCTTGAAATAAATGCACATTAGTCATGAACAGTGGTAACTACTCTCTTTTGCGTTATTTTTGACAGAAGTAAAATTCATACATGAACAAATTTTGGCAAGTTACTTTGGAAGGGAACTAGTCCGGGTGGCTGGTGGAAAAAATAAAAATGAATTTCGAGCCCTGGTGGGTATTAAGAGCACAGTCATCAGCAAACAGGAAGTCTCTCAGCACGGTCTCTTTGACTTTCGTGATAGCTTGGAGATGACGAAGGTTAAATAAATTTCCATCAGTTCTGTACCTGACCAGGATTCCAAGATCACCACCGTCGAAAGCATCTGATAACATGGCTGCGAACACCATACTGAACAAAGTAGGGGCTAAAACACCACTCTGTTTAACCCCATTAGTCACAGGAAAAGGGACTGAGTTTTCACCATTGTCAAGCACTCTTGCTGTTATGAAACTGTCTAACCATGGTGATGAACATCTCTGGACACCCAAATTTCACCATGATTTTCCACAGTCCGTCTATACTAACAGAATCAAATGCTTTAGTGAGGTCCACAAAGGTTGTACAGAGCTGGCTATGTTGCTCGAGGCATTTCTCCTGCAACTGATGTGCAGCAAATATCATGTCCACTATGTCTCTACCCTTCCTAAAACCACATTGACTTTCAGGGTGCTGGCCTTGCTCCAGATGACATTTAAGCCGATTAAGCATTACTCTTGCAAGTATTTTGCCAGCTAGGACAAGCAAGGAAATCCCTCGATGGTTGTCACACACTTTGTGATTACGTTTCCTTTTGAATAAGTGGGGAGTAGAGGCATCCTTCAGTTCTCGTGGAATCTGATGCATCTCCCAGAACATGTGGAGGAGCTCCATGAGCTTCTTAATGGTGGCAGGACCTTCTACCTTGTAGATCTCTGCAGCAATACCATCAGATCCAGGGGCTTTGCCAGAGGCTAGCTGCTCTATATGTCTGTGAAGATTCTCAGTCATCCAGGTCATAGTAAACTGTAGGTGGTAGAAGAGAGCAACTGGACTTGTTTGAAGATTCTTGACTTGTTTGAAGATTCTTGAACACTTCAAGAATCTTCAAACAAGTCCAGTTGCTCTCTTCTACCACCCACAGTTTACTATGACCTGAGAATCTTCACAGACATGTTTCTACACACTTTGGGATGAGATCCCTTTGACTGGTGCGGGAGTATGAGAGGACTTCCAGAAAACTGGCAGACATTTTAGCCAGAGAGGATCGTGTTGTTTTTTTTTTTTTTGTCAACCTGGAACGGCCATCACTGAACAGAGATGGGTGTCTAAGACATCATTTATCAGCCACCTACTATGCAGCCATCAGAATTCTGATTCTATTATGATCCATGAGAGGATAAATACCTGATACTCCCTATTAGTCAGACAGAACTGAGGAAGCCTTTCGGATGAGAGGTGAAACGTTTTCAAGACTCTTCAAACAAGTCCAGTTGCTCTCCTCTACCACCCACAGTTTAGCTGCTCTATAGTTTTTTTAACTTCCTGCTCCATAGGTGGAATGTCCATCTCATGATTAACTTCCACCTGCTCCAGATGATCAATTACCACATCATTGATACTATTTAGTACAGTTTTGAAGTGTTTGGCCCGTCTTTCAAGGATCTTTAGCTTTATCTGTGATGAGCATTTCACCATCAGCACTCAGAACTGGCAAGATTCCAGATGACTTTGGTCCGTAGATGGTCTTTAGTGCATCAAAGAAGTTTTTGGAGTCATATCTGTCAGCATATGATTGAGTCTCATCAGCTTTCATCGTCAACCAAGAGTCTTGCATCTGTCTCAACTTAGTCTGGACATGATGGTAGATGTTGATGAACACCATTCTCTTGGCGGTTGAGGTGGGGTTGTTAAAGGTGCCCTTCCACCAAAAACGTTTAATACTGTCTCTTCTTGAAATGCCATAGTTCACTCCGAGTTGCATATGCATGCTGCATGTGAAAATGTAATTCTACTCCCATTCCCTGTATTAGCTTATGAAAGAAAATAGTTGGAAAAACGAGCGGCTCAGAAAAAGCCATACGAAGTTACGTCACTTGGAAAATTAGTATTCAGGGCCTCGCCCTCCTTGGCTTGCGACCGCCCACGGGAAGAAAGAGCGAGGAGAGAGACGTAATTCGCCCCGAGGCGCAGCGCGGTGCTCCGCATCAGTTTAGTTTCTAACGGCGGCTCCAGCCCAACTTTGCACCCTCGTAACTCGGGCAGGGGAGGTCCCAGCCTCCCCAGACTTGGCAGCCAGTGGCCTCTGCCCTCTCCTGAACGAAAGAGTGCTCCCTGGGCGGGCTAGCTCCTCACCTTGGGACATAATTCACCTAACCCTAGGTCCCAGCCTCCCCAGACTTGGCAGCCAGCGACCCCCTGCCCTCTCCCGAATGAACCAGCGCTGCCAGGGCCCGTCAGCTCCCAGCCAGGGGACGTTATTCCCCCCACACCCCCCGAGGCAAGCTCCGCTCAGTGCCTCATGCCTTGATGAGAGCCGCTGCTGCAAGGAGTATTCAATTGAATGAATGAATGAATGACTCCCTCCCAGTCTCACACATACACACACACACACACACAAGCAAGCATTCTGGTTGGGGAGAGAGCTCCCTTCCTCTGCTCTCCCTCTCCTCTTATAGGGCGCGGTCACTGGGGAAGACACACAAACGCGTGTTAATTCCCATCAGGTGCAGTGATTCTGCCACTTACCTTCCCTGACTCCGCCCTCCATTCACAGACCGACACTCACCCACGCCCCCGCTGCCACATCTACATTGTTATTGGTCAAAACATTGATGTCTAGACCATAATAGCCAATCGAAACAACAGTTTTTACAAAGACACCCACATCCGCTTGTTCTGACCCACTGGAGGTAGTGTCACAGTGCTGTTAGCCAATCAGAGGTAACACGTTTACATGTCATGAATATTAATGAGTAAGAGCTGAAATCCTGTCGTTCTCCCGCCACCCACTCTTCCACCAAACTAGAACAGCCTGAAACAGGAGAACCACAGCATTTTTTTTTCACCAAAACCGGCTCACGGCATTCATTCATACTAGAGACCACCGCACAATTAATGAAAAAAACGATGCGAGGGGACCTTTTAATATAAACCCTTTGAAGTTATCTTGAAGGAGAGTTCTTATTTCTTCATCATCATCAAACCTGTCCTGGTTTTTCTTTGTTCTAGCACCAAGAATCTCAACCGATGTTGAGTAAACAGTCTCTAAATACCTCCCAGTCATTTACAACCTCACCATTGGGGTGGAAGTCTGCAAGCTTGCATGCCAATTGGATAGCAGTTTGTTTGCACTTCAGTTTGGAACCATTAGCCTCTTGAGGGTCATTTTTTTGCCTGGGGGCACCTCTTTTCAGTACAGATTTTAAGTTTGGAGACAATGAGTTGGTGATTCATCCAGCAATCAGTCCCACACATGGCTCTAATTAATCTGACATCTTGCCTGTCATGTTGTCTAGTGATTTACATAGTCAATAAGATACCAGTACCTGAAGCGAGGGTGCATCCAGGATGCTCTATTGTGCTTTCGATGTTTTCATAACAAAAACATCACTGTGTTTGTGATGAGCAGCTCATGCTTCCTTCTCATTTGACCCACTCCAGAAAAAAAGTGTAGCCACCACCAGCTTTCGTGAGCTGGCCCTCATTTGCTAATCTTGTTTCTGAGACTGCAGGAGTGTCAGTATTGTATCTTCCAAGTTCTCTTGCAACAAGTGCAGGTCTCCTTTCAGGTCAGTCAGCATTTTGGTTGTCCAGCAGTATTGTAACATTCCAGGAGCCAACAATAAGTAGCATAAACTTTGGTTTCCTTTTCTGATTTTGACCGCAAAAAAATGGGATTCCCGCCAATCGCAGTAAACTGGCCAGGAGGGTTGTCAAGCAGGCAATGTTTGGGGCATCTTTTCTAGCCGCTTCCTTATGCCAGGAGGTAAGCAGTGCATTCCTGAAGAGGGCTGCTCGGTCGCTCAGGTGGCTGCTGAATTCCGCTGCTGTTTCAGTCAACAAGAAAGCAACTCTATAGCCTGAGCCGCCTACATGTAGGTTTGCATCTACAGCTTCCAGTGTATCCTCACCTACTGCTTCAATGCTTGCCCATTGCCACAGAACTTGTGGGGGGTGAGGTTGTTGTGACCTTGTGCATGAATTAGATTAAAGTGAGGGAGAGTTGCACAAACATCAGCCTCACTCTCATCCTGAATCATCTGAATCCAGCAGCAAGACACGGTCAAGATGACTGGAGATAACGCAGGATGCAGTGGGTGGCCAGCAGTGTGAGTCTGTCCCACTATGCCCTGAACACTCCACAGTATTTCGCATGATGGCAGATGGCTCATGATGGAGCTCCTCCGCCCTTTGTCAGGTCTTGTTCTTCATCCTGCTGGGTGTCATGCCACCCTCTTCATCAGCATGTGCTGATGGTGGAGCCAGTTTAGATGCCAAGTATCCGTCCATGCGACAGGTGGTACTGGGTTACATGTTACCAGTAGCAGAGACAATTAGGCTGACCTGAAGTAATCCATATTACTTGGTTGAGCGGTTCTTGACCTAGTAATCCATACTGTATCAAGAACCACTCAATAAAGAGAAATGACATCCATCATTACTTTAAGACATGAAGTGACTTTTTAAATTTAAAGATAAAACATTGGATTTGAAGAAGCGTCCGAACATTTGACTGGTACTGTATATGTATGGAGAAATCTCTGACTGAAGCATATTTAAAAAAAAAAAAAATCTCTCTCATGTGACTTGTCCATGTAACCTTAGCAATGGTGATGATATCGCTGCTTTAACCACAGCTTTTAATTTCCTCAGTAGAGTTGATGTGTACTGTATTGTTTGATTCCTTTCAGAGACACCTTTGCTCATTGCTCTTCTTAACGCCCCGTCTCCCGGCTTTCTTGATTAGCTGGCGCTTGAATAGCCACGCCCTAGAGCTCATGCACCTGGATCGTGCCATCATCAACCTGGGCCTCCACCAGCTCAATGACATGGAGCTCAAAGAGGTATGAGAGAGACTCTAGAACATATCCATGAACAACACAGCCTTTATCAGGCAGGAAGTACGAGTACAGTGTCTGTCTGTCGGATATTTTCGATTTTTTTTGGATTGTTCACAAAGTGTTGATTCAGTAAAACTGCAGCTCTGACAGTAGTTCCAGAGGTAACTGCTTATAGCTGCTGTAAAGTAATTGAGAACAGGAACTAACTTGTTTCAGGGACATTCTACAAAAGAAAGTGACTCTAAACAGCTAAAAGTATCATCGCATTCTTTAATAAATAAAGAATACAATGATTGACAAATTGACCTGTTGTAAGAGGAATGAAACATGTCAGGACATGCTGTTTGTGGAAAATAATCAATAATCAACTTTTGGGTACAGTGGGCCACATCACACCTCCCCATCACTGATTTGATTCTTTTCCAGCACACCCTCAATTGTATGATTTCTTACTTCTCTACCAATTATTCAAGTGTTAGACATGTGAGTGAGTGGCACTGGTTGGATCATGTGATCTATGTTTGCAGGCGTGTTATGTGAGAGGGCTGAACGTGGAGCGCCTGAGTCCTGCACAGTGCCGAGACTGGCTGTCACAATGGCTGCAGTTCTCAGTGCACCTTAAAGGTGAGGGACCCACAATTTTTAAAATGGTATAATATGGACATTTTTTTCCTTCAAATTGCAGTTAAATATCCGTTCAACTAAAGCCCTATTCGCACGGGATAAGTATTACCTGTGGACCTCTGGTAATTCGGAATAATTACAGAGAATGTCTGAGTTCTTAGTCCCGTGCGAATGCGCCATGTCCGTAATTTGCCAAGTAATAATTCCGCCGCGAATTACCTACTGTGTTTCGGCAAAACGCAGACGTCCAGTGGTAATACAAGTCCCGTGTGAATGCGCATGTCTGTGTTTGTAATTATTAAACGCGCGTCTCTTGTACTTTTCTGGAGTGAATAATGGAGGATACGGGCGAAATTTTAATAAACAGCATTTCAGGGGCAAGTGGTAGTAGGCCTATCCCGTATTTGAACCAGATAAGCAGAAACAGCTCCAAGAAGAACTCCAAGAAGAAAGCACGAAGAATCTTCAACTGGATGGCTTGCGTGGCAGCATATGGTAGGGAGCCATGCTAACCCCCATGACACAGCAATACGAAGATATTTTGGTTAACGGAGGGAAGACAAATGTTCATTTAGCAAAATACCCGGCTATGTGTAAACAGCGCCATAAACTGCCTGTTCACTTACATTGTCATCTCGAGACTGTTTTCATTTGCAGTGACCCCGCCTTCTCATTTTGAGAGCGTGGAGCAAACATACTGCATCCCTATCATATGCGTTTCCCCTCTCTTAATTTGGATACAGTGCTATTCTTATGCCTACTGTGTTTTCATCCTACCTTTATTAATGCACCTGTAAATTCAGTGAATTACAGACTTTTGCTTATCCCGTCCGAATGCGCCACACAATAACACAGAGGTGTGGGGGTAATTGCGAATTACCAGAGGTCCATAGGTAATACTTATCCCGTGCGAATAGGGCTTAATATGTTTCATCGTAAACGCTCTTAGACATTTTTTTTTGTCAACGAATATTGGTTAAGCCTAGGTCACAACCGGACGTACGATTTTTTGGCCGTGCGATTTTTGGCGTTTCCCAAATCGCTGCTTTTTTTTTTTTTTTTTTTGTTCATGGAGAAAGACGCGCGTTGGCCGTAAGTTTGTCTTGCAACCTGAAAAAAACGTAAGCGCCCACAGAGTTTGTTTGACATGACAAAGAACCTCTGCGGCTGGTCTGCGGCCAGTCTACGGCTCGAAAATCAGCACGTCACACGCGCGTGCCCTCCGTGCGTTTCACGCGCGCCCTCCGTGCGTTTCTTGCATTTTTTGCACGTAGACCGGCTGTAGGAGCACGTACAGCCGGTTGTGACCGAGGCTTTAGGGTTTTTGAAGTCAAATTCAGATTTTCTTCTTTGCACCTTCTAGGATTTTTCTGTTTGCATTATTGGCATCTCTATTATGTTTCTTTCCTTGTATACACAAATTCCTGAATATACATGAACAGATTGAGAATTTCGCTATGTCCACCTTCCATCCCAAATAATTAACCGGAAAATGAACTCCTTGTGACAGGGAGAGACCAGGAGGATTTCATTATTAGTTTTATTTTTCATTGTCACATTCCCATCTATTTACTGAACAGCAGCTAAGCTTGTAAAAAAAAATACAGAATAGCATAACACAAGATTTTACAGGACCAATCAAAAGTTTGAACACACCTTCTATTTCAGTGTTTTGTTTTTTCTCAATTAAAATTAACTTCATGTCTTAAAGTAATGATGAATGTCATTCCTCTTTTACTTAGTTGTTCAGTTCTTGACATAATATGGATTATTCCAGTTGTGGAATAGGGCTTTATTATTATTTATTATTTGATCTCCAATGCATTAAGAAGGCAAGAAACTCTTCCACTAATGACCTTTTGATGAGACACACCTGTTAATTGAAAAGCATTCCAGGTGACTCCCTCATGAAGCTGGTTAAGATCATGCCAATAGCGTACAAGGTGTCATCAAGGTAGCCATGACCTAATGGTTAGAGAAGCAGCTTTGGGGCCAAAAGGTTGCCAGTTCGATTCCCTGGACCAGCAGGAATGGCTGAAGTGCCCTTGAGCATGGCACCGAACCCCCAACTGTTCCCTGGGCTGCTCTGGGTGTGTTGTATGTTGCCTTTGATAAGGGCGTCTGCAAAATGCCATTAATGTAATGTAAAGATAAGTCTTCATTGTGACTTTTCCAAAGGTGCAACGAAATTGAAGGTGCTGTTGACTCATTATGAGTTATAGAAAAAATAAGAACAAATAAAGTATAAAAATGAAGTATACAGAATTGCACTGGTAAAATAGTATAAACAGAATTGTATTGGTTCTGTATGTACACAGATTGCACTGATAAGAAAAAAAAAATTTATTATATACATACACACACACACACACACACACACACACACAAATTGCACATTGGGGATGGGGCCAAGAATAGTTCTATTGCACGTTTGAGTTTAAAGCCATGATTGCTTTGGGATAGAAACTGTTTTTTAGGTGGTTTGTCCTGGTTTTCATTGCTCTGTATCTCTTGCCTGATGGCAAAAGCTGGAAGAGACAATGACCAGGGTGTGAAGAGTCTTTTGAAATGTCCATTGCTTTCCTGCGGCATCTGGAGGTGTAAATCTGTTCCAGGGTGGGGAGGGGGGCAGCCTGTTGTTTTCTCTGCTGCCCTAACGACCCTGTGGAGCGCCTTCTTCTCTGAGGATGTGCAGCTGCCGTATCATACACAGTCCGTACGTGAGCACTCTCTCTCTCTCTCTCTCTCTCTCTCTATGGAGCAGTGATAGAAGGTCCGGAGCAGATTTTGAGGGAGATGGTTCTTTCTGAGGATTCTCAGAAAGTGCAGTCTCTTCTGCGCCTTCTTCAGCAGCTCCTTGGTGTTGGCACTCCAGGTTAGGTCGTTCTCCAGCTCAGTGCCGAGAAACCTGAACACCGGGACCCTCTCCACACAGGCCCTGCCGATGATGAGTGGCTGGATGTCAGTTTTTGTTTTTCCTAAAGTCAATAACCACCTACTTTTGTTTTGGTGGTGTTGAGGAGCAGATTGTTGACTTTGCACCACTCTGACAGCCGCTCCACCTCGTCCCTGTATGCCAGCTCACCCTCCTTGCCCGAGATGAGTCCGACCACGGTCGTGTCATCTGCGAACTTTACAGTCTTGTTGCTGAGGTGGGTGGAGACACAGTCATACGTGTAGAGGGTGTAAAGGAGTGGGCTAAGTACACAACCCTGTGGCGAGCCGGTGTTCAAGCTGAGACCAGTGGAGGTGTGGGAACCCAGCCTGAGCCTCTGGGAGCGGCCTGACAAAGTCCAGTATCCAGCTGCAGGTGAGTGGTGGAAGCCCAAGGTCCGCTAGCTTGGACACCAGTCGTTGTGGGAGGATGGTGTTAAACGCTGAGCTGAATCCACAAAGAGCATTCTGACGTAGCTCCCCAGCTGCTCCAAGTGCGTTAGTGCAGCGTGAAGTGCTGCGAATACAGCATCCTCCGTGGATCTCTTTGCTTTGTAAACAAATTAAAGAGCTTGGCAGGCAGGCAAGGATATGACTCCGCACCAGTTTCTCAAAGCACTTCATGATGACAGGTGTAAGTGCCACTGGGCGGTAGTCATTCAGGGTGTTGTTGATAGGTTTTTTTGGCAACGGTACAGTGGTTGAGGACTTGAGGCAGGATGGGACAATGGTCTGAGACAGGGACTGGTTAAAAATCCTTGTGAAGATTCCAGAAATAAAGGTAAACGCTGGCTACTTTGAAGACTCTCTAAAATATGAAACTTTTTTTTTACCACACCGTTTCATACATGTTCCATATGTTATTTCATAGTTTTGATGTCTTCAGTGTTTGTTCTACAAAGTAGAAAATACAGAAAAACCTCTGAGTAGAGTAGGGGTGTACAAACTTTTGACAGGTACTGTATTGCTAACATCAGACTCTGCAGTGAGAGAAATTTCTGGATATCGCATCATATCGTGAAAGGGGTATTTTGAGGCCTAATTTAAAAAAAAAAAAAAAAACCTCCTTTATAAGACTTTGCAAATCATAAACAGTCTGTTTTTAGATTGTGACTTTTGACCTTTGTATTAACAAATTTCACCCAGTCTGAGAGGACTTAATTTTTAAAAACACTTTTAAAACACTTTATGAAAGCATTTATGAACGCTTTAAACTTTTGTGAATTTGCACTAGTATGAATGGATTTTGTCACTGGAAGTGGAAGCCACGCCCCGCCCCCAAAAGCATTACTTAAACTGTGTAACAGTTCCTCTCTAACTTCCCCCTTTTCTCTTTTCCTTTCTTAATTTCATCTGTGCAGAATCCGAGACCGCACTGTATTTGCATGGGATGATGCTGCTAACACGAAACTACCCCAAACCACCACGCCGCTGACGAGACCCTGCGCTCTTCAGTGACTGTCCATCAAGGATCTGACTTAAAATGTAGAGAAACCTCTATCAGGGGAACACACTGCTGTTTATCAGAGACGTGCCAGGCCGCTATCAGGATCATACAGTACAGCTCGAAATTACAGTGTTGAGTGAATATGAGAGAGATGGTAATCTGTGAGTTATTTTTTGATTTTTGTTTACTTGAGCAAAGTGATTAGAAAGATGGATGGGAATTGCGATGAAGGCAGTAAAAACAATACGGTGCAGTGAAGCGGAAGTTGGTCCTTCCTTTTGCCTTTATCCTGTCTGATTTCTGTAAATGGAACAATTGGATCCATTCCAGGTTTTGTCCTGTTCTTCCACATCGGCTGGAGAATGGTGGTGGAGATCATTTTCAGATCAGACCACAGGTTTTCAGTCAGATGTAATCACGGCTTTCCAATAATAACATTAATAATAATAATAAACCTTTCATCTAGTCTTTCCGTTACTTAGAGTGCCTTCAGAACAAACACCTGTATATAAGGAAGAGAAATTAACAAAAAAAGGTATTTCAGCAAATAGTTGATTTTGGTCTTTGTCAATATCACGGTGTTTAATATCAACTGTAAAACAAGTCTTTAATGACGAAGCAATTTTAACTTGAAGTTAAACCAGAAACTTTTGACTGGCAGTATACACATTTAATGGATTTATGCACTTTTGTTTGCATTTAAACACACACACGCGCACACACACACACTTAAAGTATTTAACTATATTTAAACAGACCAACCCATTACCAGAAGAAAAAAAAAAAAAATCCACAACAAGAAGTCAAATGTAGACTGTGTCAAAATGCCAGACCTGGCAACCCTGACCGGATCATCACAGCTGAATGTTTAAACTTTCCCCCATTTGGCCCACGTCCCAGTTTTTATAAGAACTTGTTCCACCTACTTAGGCAAAAACATGTAAAGGTTGGCAGCTCTAACGTCATATTTAACTGTTATTCCATGAAATCGAGTCGTACATGAGCTGATAGTCGGCTGTAGTCCGTGTACGGCGAGATTGAGTGGAATAACAGTTTTATTCTCTCCACATTCACTGGATTTTGAGAAACAGAGCATTTTTATTTTTTGCAAATTCGATAAATAAAAAGTTTATACAAAACATCTGACAAAATAATTTCCACTCAGAATGTAAACACACCGGCGAAATGACAGGAGCAATTTGTGAAAAATGCGATAATTCTTGAAGGGGGGAAAAAAACAAGTTCTGTAGTACTTGAGTCCGATTCGTGCCCTAATTTTAAGGACTCATGCCTCGACTTGGACACTGATAACTCTGACTCGTGCATCAACTGCAGTCGGACTCATAAATTGCAGACGAGGACGTGGAGTTTTTTTTTTCTAACATGCCATAATTTAACAGGAGATATTCATATCTACATTAATTTTTTACTAATTTCGTGCGAGAATGCCACACCTTGGCATGTGCATCAGATAGACTCTCGGGCGCACTCCGAACAGCACGCGCGCCGTAAATGACTCACACCTGCACAGGATTAAGGCGCAGTCAGCGCGCCTGTATAAAAACTGTGAAAACACACGCACTTTGCGAAGTATTGAGTTGCATTGCTGACACATTACCAAGCCTTATTTCCTTGTTTGGTTTCCTGATCCCTGATTTCCTGTCTCTCGTCTTTCATTCTGCCGAGTCTACAATAGCCTGTTTGTGCCTCGCTCGACCTATCGCCTGTTTCACTGTTTTACGATTTTTCCTGCCGTTCTGGATTGTTTACCGTCTTCACTTGTGTTAATAAACACACCTTCTGCACTCACATCCGTCTCCCAACCATCTCTGACAGAATACTTCACACTAAAAGAAAATAAAGGTTCGCAACACTGTTATATGCTCCCATTTTTATTTTTAATAGCACGACGTTTCGGACGCTCAGTCCTTCATCAAGTGCAACAAAGAACAGGTGTAGAGGGTGTGGTATAAATACCTAGGAAAGGGAGGGGGGTGTGATGTCTCATCTCATCTCATTATCTGTAGCCGCTTTATCCTGTTCTACAGGGTCGCAGGCAAGCTGGAGCCTATCCCAGCTGACTACGGGTGAAAGGCGGGGTTCACCCTGGACAAGTCGCCAGGTCATCACAGGGCTGACACATAGACACAGACAACCATTCACACTCACATTCACACCTACGCTCAATTTAGAGTCACCAGTTAACCTAACCTGCATGTCTTTGGACTGTGGGGGAAACCGGAGCACCCGGAGGAAACCCACACGGACACGGGGAGAACATGCAAACTCCGCACAGAAAGGCCCTCGCCGGCCCCGGGGCTCGAACCCAGGACCTTCTTGCTGTGAGGCGACAGCGCTAACCACTACACCACCGTGCCGCGGGTGTGATGTGTGATACAAAAAAAAACTAGACAGGGACACTCTAACGAGTGCAAACCCCGCCTTTTCCCTATTAAAATACATTGGGCGAAAATTTCGAAGTTCTGCCATGACCTTGACCTTTGACCTCCAAAATTTAATGGTTTCCTTCCTGGGTGATTGGCAACACGTACAAAATTTGGTCCAAATCGATCCATTGGTTCTTGAGATATCTTGCAGACACACAGACAGACAGACAGACACACACACACACACACACACACACAGACTGACGCAGGTGAAAATAATAACCCCTCCGACTACTGTCGGCGGGGTTAATCATACACTTGTTCAGTACAGTTGGTAGTCATAAGGAAACACAAGATGGAGAGTCCAACAAACTAAGATATACAAGTGAAACCACATCTAAAGAAGTTAACCTACAAAAATACCACACCTTCTACACCTGTTCTTTGTTGCACTTGATGAAGGACTGAGCGTCCGAAATGTCGTGCTATTAAAAATAAAAATGGGAGCATATAACAGTGTTGCGAACCTTTATTTTCTTTTAGTTATCTTCTGTTTGGTTCAGCACCTGTGCTACTGATGTGCTGGCATTCTCTGCTTTTTTACAATACTTCACACTCCCTGATAAAGAGAAGCACATTCACCTGTTCAGACACCATGTTCAGGAACAAACTAATGTTAGTGGGACTAAAACAGACCCCGTCAAATGGTGCGGTTGGAGTCTTGTTCACGGATTCAACTTTTTTTTTTTAAATGACTTGAACACTGGGGACTTGAGACTGGACTCTGACTCGAAGTTTAGTGACTCGACTACACTGATATTACCCCATGTGTTTTGTTCATACGGTTCAATTAACTCTGCGTCAAAGTACTTTTATATTGATAGATTTTAATGCTGTGATGAAGCATGTATATCTCCACACAAGGAAAGTAACTCGTGTTAATGAAGTCAACCCTGCAGAAAAGGTCATAAAACGCACTGATGTACACTGATTTGCTTCACATATCGGATTGATTCAGAGTAAAAGCATCAAACAGCTGCGAGTTGCTTTATCGTGTTTTTGCCTCCCACGGTTTGGGCTGCAGTCACTGATGAGCCTCTGTAAACGTGCCTTGATGTTCGTCATGTTGCAAATAACCTCTGCTATTAATTTTTTTTTTTAATTTCACATAAAATCCATTGTTTTATTTTTAATCAATGTGCTATGTGCAATAAATGTAATGATTCATTTGATTCAGGATACTGGGTTCACAATTTGATTTTCCCAAGGTGTATTTGGGGAAAAAAAAAATTCAAATTTTAGATTTGCTATGGTTTTTTTCCCTTCACAGTATTAAAGCTGTGTTACTTCCACCTAGGGTAAAGGATAAATGCTTGCTTGTTTTCTGTGGGTGGTAGAAATGGGCAACTGGACTTACTTGAAATGCTTGCCCATTTCTACCACCCACAGTTTACTATGACCTGGATGATTGAGAATCTTCACAGACATGCTTGCTTGTTTTGTTTATTTGGTCATTTTAATGCTTTAAACACTGAATCAGAACAAAAATAATTTGTCATAATAATTCAAAGTCTGGTGCATTTGGAATAATATGCAAGAAAAATGGCTGCATGTGCAGCAGTGAACTGTACCAATTGTCAAGT
This sequence comes from Neoarius graeffei, assembly GCF_027579695.1. NCBI lineage: Eukaryota > Metazoa > Chordata > Actinopteri > Siluriformes > Ariidae > Neoarius > Neoarius graeffei. The sequence goes on along the minus strand of NC_083581.1, from coordinate 76,996,978 downwards.
CAAAGGTTGTTGACGGACATTTCACCTAAAATAATCAGCTTCAGGGAGAGCACTGTGGAACTGGAATAGCTCGACGTGTGTATATTTCTGCTCCAGCACGGCGCCGACGCCAACATCCGCAACATCAACAGCAACTCGGCGCTGGACCTGGCCGAGCCATTTGTTAAAGCCGTGCTCACCGGCAGCGCCGCCATGCTGATGCTGGAAGAGCAGCAGAGGTCTGTCGGAGCTACACCAGCTTCAAACGGTGGCCCCATCAGTGGGGATCCCCCTTCTTCCCCTTTGAACAGCGGCGGCGTCAGCGGCACTCGCCTTCATTATCACCAGCATCAGCGGGTGATACCATCAACTACACATCCACCACAGGATTATCAACAACATTTTGATCATGAAAGCTATCAACAGTCTCCAGTGCGAAAAAGCTTCTTGTCTATTCTTAAATCAGGAGTACATGAGGACTCTGCTGTTACAAGCCATACACAGGCTACCTCATCCGCCACTACTGCCATGGTTGTGTTGGATGAGACTATCCAAATGGAAGCTCCCTGGCTCAGGAATTCACAAATTGAATTCTCTCTTAATGGAAATACTACTGTAAATGGCAATATTACTGCTCCATATCTCAAGTACACATCAGAGACCTTAAGAAATATAGGATGCTTAGGTAATTATCATCTTGCCCATACTGTGAGAAAGGGTCTCTTTAAAAACAATCTCTGGTTTCCTCGACATTTATCGCTAATAGAGAATGAATTTCTAGAGTCTGAGGCTCCAAGTACTGTAGCTCATCGACATCGGTCTGTTAATGAAGACTGTGAATCTTCAATTCCAGTACTGGTTACACAACGATGAAGCTTGACTAAAGTTCAGTATGTTAGATGCAACAAAAATCTTCGACAATTAGAGAGAAGTGACACCATACTCTCACAGACATTGAACAGAAAGCTTGCAGTAGTCAAAGCTTGCTCCATCAGAAACAAGTGTCGTGAATTTATTGATCATGTTACTAGCAGGCGGCATGGTAGTGTAGTGGTTAGCGTTGTCGCCTCACAGCAAGAAGGTCCGGGTTTGAGCCCCGTGGCCGGCGAGGGCCTTTCTGTGCGGAGTTTGCATGTTCTCCCCGTGTCCGCGTGGGTTTCCTCCGGGTGCTCCGGTTTCCCCCACAGTCCAAAGACATGCAGGTTAGGTTAACTGGTGACTCTAAATTGGCCGTAGGTGTGAATGTGAGTGTGAATGGTTGTCTGTGTCTATATGTCAGTCCTGTGATGACCTGGCGACTTGTCCAGGGTGAACCCCGCCTTTCGCCCGTAGTCAGCTGGGATAGGCTCCAGCTTGCCTGCAACCCTGTAGAGCAGGATAAAGCGGCTACAGATAATGAGATGAGATGAGATGTTACTAGCAGTCAATGTGACGTGTGTTTTGTTAGTGAAACATGGCTCAGGGAAAATGTTCATATTCTCTCCCAGCTTAGAGGATTGACTTATGACTTCATTTCTGTTCCTAGGATGGACAGACCTGGAGGAGGTCTGGGACTGTGGTTTTTAAAACAATACAGCATCAAACTGATGAAAAGTCAAAAGTTTGATTCTTTTGAGAGTGGCGAGTTCAGAGTCATGGTAGGCAATGATACTCTGTATTTTATTAGTGTATATATAGACCTCCATTCTCACCCAGTCCTCTGGTTCCTTGTTCAACTTTCACTACAGAATTTGCTGAGTTCATCAATAACGTCATCACCGACTATCCCAATGCAATCATTTTGGGTGACTTCAACATCCATGGAAATGATGATGAAGATAATGACACTAAGCGCTTCAATGACATCCCATCAGCGAATAACTTCATGCAACATGTCACCCAACCCTCACATGAGTCTGGCAACATTCTCGACCTCATCATATCTGCATCAGGGTCAGGTCATATCCTCAGCAAACCTTCCTGCACTCACTTCATCAGTGATCATGCCTTTGTCGAAGTGCAGCTGTCAGTGCAGAGACCTAAAGTTATCTGCAAGACCATCAATTATCGCAAGATCAAAAATATTGATCATCAGGCCTTCTTAGCTGATCTTACTGAAACTTGTCAGAAGCTTATGGAGTTAACAATAGGTGAAGGTTTCATGGAAAATTACAACACACAACTCACTGCTGTACTCGAGCGTCATGCTCTTATCACTAAACGCATATCTGCCAGGGATCATACTCCCTGGTTTGATGTAGATCTTAAGAATTTAAAGCGTGAACGGAGAAAATTAGAAAGAAAATGGAGGTCTTAAAGATCTAGAAGACTATGTTAATTTCAAAAGAAGTAAAGTTGCTTTTAGAAAGTCTAGTACTAGAAAAAGGGCATCGTATATTAATGAGAAAATCAGCAGCTTCGGAAGAGACTCTGCTAAACTCTACAGAGAGATCTCACAAATACTCGACCTTCAATGTGAAAATCCTCTGCCAGAGTCAACCTTAGATCTAGGCCTCGCGGAGGATTTTGCTAATTTTTTCCATCAACAAAATTGATAAAATTCGTAGTGATTTAGCTGAGCATCCCAACTATCAGCCGGAGCATCCAACCGAGTACAACTTCTCTGCATTTACACAGGCTGATGAAGTAACTGTCGCCAACCTTATTAAGTCTTCAAAACCTAGCACTTGCTCATCTCATCTCATTATCTCTAGCCGCTTTATCCTTCTACAGGGTCGCAGGCAAGCTGGAGCCTATCCCAGCTGACTACGGGCGAAAGGCGGGGTACACCCTGGACAAGTCGCCAGGTCATCACAGGGCTGACACACAGACACAGACAACCATTCACACTCACATTCACACCTACGCTCAATTTAGAGTCACCAGTTAACCTAACCTGCATGTCTTTGGACTGTGGGGGAAACCGGAGCACCCGGAGGAAACCCACGTGGACACGGGGAGAACATGCAAACTCCGCACAGAAAGGCCCTCGCCGGCCACGGGGCTCGAACCCGGACCTTCTTGCTGTGAGGCGACAGCGCTAACCACTACACCACCGTGCCGCCCTCCTATTCCAACTGCTATCCTTAAACAATATCACCACATTTTTACACCCGTTATAACAAAAATCATTAACCGTTCCTTTGTCTGTGGAATTTTCTATGAGGGATGGAAAGTTGCTATTGTGAAACCTCTTCTCAAGAAGTTGGGCATGGCATTAGTTAAAAGCAGTTACAGACCAGTCAGCAACCTATCCTTTGTTTCAAAGATAGCTGAAGTGTGCTCTAGGTCAATTTGTACCATATGCCAATGACAAACTCATACCCGACTATCAAAGTGCTTACAGAAAACATTTTAGTACGGAAACGGCCCTAGTCAAGGTTACCAATGACTTTATGCGGGCCATGGAACAGCAGCAGGTCATGACACTTATCAGTCTTGACCTGTCCGCAACATTTGACACTGTGGATCATGATATCCTATTGGATGTCCTTCAAACAAATTTTGGTGTCTCGGGTCATATCTTAACGGGCGCCAAATGAGGGTGAAAATTAACACCACCCACTCCAACCCTCGAGATCTTTCATGCTCTGTCCCTCAGGGTAGTGTTGCGGAACCAGTTCTGTACACAGCCTATGCAGGCACATTAGCGTCTGTCGTTCCTAGAAATACCCAAATCATGGGCTACGCTGATGATCACTGCATATATACTTCCTTTTCGCCAACATCTGATAAGAAAACAGAAAATTCACAAAAAACACAACTCATCCTTGCGGACATAAAGGAATGGATGAACCATAACAAGCTTAAGATGAGTGATGTCAAAACTGAATTCATCTACTTCAGCAGCTTCGCCCAATTACAAAAGTGCAGTTTGGAGAGCATACAAATAAACCAAGCATTAGTGTTTCGTTCTAAATGCATCAAATACTTGGGTGTAGTCCTCGATGAGCAACTAAAATTTAAAGAACTAGTCCTAGCCAAATGTAAAATAGCATCTCTCAATCTCCATAGGTTATCTTCAATAAGGCAGTATCTGTCTTTGGAAAATGCTAAACAAACAACTTGCTACTACTTTAGTTCTCCAATACTTAGACTACTGTAACTCCCTGCTGTCTGGAATTTCAACTGGTCTTTTACGAAAACTTCAGCTTATCCAGAACCGTGCTGCCAAACTTATCCTCAGAAGGAAACGGTCTGAAAGTGCCACTCGTGCACTGTATGACCTACACTGGTTGCCAATTGCCTTCAGGATTGAGTTCAAGATCACTCTCTTAGTTTTCAAGTGCCTTCATAACCTCGCCCCGAAGTACCTTAGTGACTTAGTGTCAGGGAATTTACGAGCTCAACTCGAGTATCAGGTCAAGGTCTTCTTCTTACCATTCCTAAAACTACACGGAAGACCTTTGCTGACAGGTCCTTTAGTGCTTGTGGTCCTAGACCAGGGGTGTCCAAACTGATCCATAAAGGGCCGTGTGGCTGCAGGTTTTCATTCCAGCCATGCAGCAACACACCTGATTTGGCTTATTCAATCAACTGACACACCCACCCTTTAATCAAGGGTGGGTGTGGCTGCAAGTATTTGACTGTGTGAAGACAGTTCAGTTGATTGAATGAGCCAAGTCAGGTGTGCTGCTGCATGGCTGGAATGAAAACCTGCAGCCACACGGCCCTTCATGGATCAGTTTGGACACCCCTGTCCTAGACTATGGAATAACCTCCCAGTATCCTTAAAATCAATTGACTCTTGTGAGGAGTTTTGCAGCAAACTGAAAACTCATCTTTTCTCCAGGGCTTTCCATAATATGTTGAGTTAAAATTCAAATCATAAACAGTCCCGGTCATGTTCATACAAACGTGGCCAGTGGATTTTTTAAGATCTTAAGTTATT